>NC_079193.1:162040356-162162856 GCF_029499605.1 Hyla sarda | reverse complement strand
AGCAGGGGGAGGGGGAGGGGATGGAGCTATGTACGGGGGATGGAGCTGTGCACCGAGCTGCGTGCGGGGGATGGAGCTGTGTATGGCGCTGTATACGTCCTCGCTCTCCCCCTGCTTCTTGTGTAATGTAAGAGCGGGGGGGGGGGGTGTGAAGTGAGATTTCCGAACCAAAGGGGCGTGGCTTACGTCCTGCAGACGTGCGATCTCTGCCACTGCCCTCGTTCCTCCCCGCTCTAGCTTCGGAAAACTTCGTAGGGGGAGTGAAGCAATCCCCCGGCGCATTATGGGCATTTGTGACGTAGCGTTGACCAAGATGGCGGCTCCATAGTGAATGATAGGTCAACGCTACATGCGTTAGGGGACCAGGAGATGACTTCCGGTGGCGGCATAGCAGAGAAACGGGACCAGCCAGGTAATGAATCCCATTTAGAAACTTATATAACTTGTGTTATTATTACATATGGGCCCTAATTTGCTAGCGCTGCAGTTGTCCTTTAAATCAACTGGTGCCAAAAAGTTATACAGATATGTAAATTACTTCTATTAAAAAATCTTAAAGGGGTATTTGGGATCTAAGCTTTTATTCCCTATCCAGAGGATAAGGGATAAAATGTCTGATCGCAGGGGGCCCTCCGCTGGGACCCCCCGTGATCTCCCTGCAGCACCCGCATGAATGGAGTGGGCGTGGCGTGACGTCACAGAGGGGGCGTGTCATTACATCACGTCTCCTGTCTCGGAAACCCAGAAATTTCCAACAATGGAGATGCAGCCATGCACACAATGCGGGTGTTGCAGGGAGATTGCGGGGGGTCCCAGAGGAGGGCCCCCCACGATCAGACATTTTATACCCTATACTCTGGATAAGGGATAAAAGCTTAGATCCCAGAATACCCCTTTAATCCTTCCAGTACTTATCAGCTGTTATATGCTCCACACCTCTGTCCATTTTAGGAACTGTACAGAGTAGGAACAAATCCCTATAGCAAACCTATCCTGCTCTGGACAGTTCCTGACATGGACAGAGGTGTCAGCAGAGAGCACTGTGGTCAGACAGAAAGGAAATTCAAAAAGAAAATAACTGTCCTGTGGATCATACAGCAGCTGATAAATACTGGAGGGATTAAGATTTTTTTAATAGAATTAATTTACAAATCTGTTTAACTTTCTGGCACCAGTTGATGGCACCGGAAAATGTTGCATTTTTCTAACTTTGAAGCTCTCTGTTTGCAAGGAAAATAGACATTCCAAATAAAAAATGTTATTGATTCACATATGCAATATATGTACTTTATGTTGGCTTCATAAAGTTGACATGTTTTTACTTTTGGAAGACATCAGAGGGCATTAAAGGTCAGCAGCAATTTTCAAATTTTTCCCAAAATTTTCAAAATCGGAATTTTTCAGGGACCAGTTCAGTTTTGAAGTGGATTTGAAGGGCCTTCATATTATAAATACCCCATAAATGACCACATTATAGAAACTGCACCCCTCAAAGTATTCAAAATGACATTCAGCAAGTGTGTAAACCCTTTAGGTGTTTCACAGGAATAGCAGCAAAGTGAAGGAGAAAATTCAAAATCTTCATTTTTTACACTCGCATGTTCTTGTAGGCCCAGTTTTTTTTATTTTTACAAGGGGTAATAGGTAAAAAAAGCCCCCACAATTGGTAACCCAATTTCTCTCTAGTAAGGAAATACCTCATATGTTTATGTCAAGTGTTCGGCGGGCGCAGTAGAGGGCTCAGAAGGGAAGGAGCGACAATGGGATTTTGGAGAGGGAATTTTGCTGAAATGGTTTTTGAGGGGCATGTCGCATTTAGGAAGCATCTATTGTGCCAGAACAGCAAAAAAAAAAACAACATGGCATACTATTTTGGAAACTACACCCCTCAAGGCACGTAACAAGGAGTACAGTGAGCCTTAACACCCTACAGATGTTTGACAACTTTTCGTTAAAGTCGGATATGTAAATGATTTTTTTTCACTTAAGTGCGTTTTTCCCCCCCAAATTTACCATTTTTATAAAGGGTAATGGGAGAAAATGCCCCCCAAAATTTGTAACCCCATCTCTTCTGAGTATGGAAATACCCCATGTTAGGATGTAAAATGCTCTGCGGGCGAACTACAATGCTCAGAAGAGGAGTCACATTTGACTTTTGGAAAGCAAATTTAGCTGAAATGGTTTTTGGTGGGCATGTCGCATTTAGGAAGCCCCTTTGGTGCCAGAACAGCGAAAAAAAACACATGGCATACTATTTTGGAAACTATACCCCTCAAGGAAAGTAACAAGGGGTACAATGAGCCTTAACACCCCACAGGTGTTTGATGACTTTTTGTTAAAGTCAGATGTGTAAATGAAAAAAAAAATGCTAGTTTTCCCAAAAATGTTACACTTTTCCAAGGGTTATTAGGAGAAAATGCCCCCCAAAATTTGTAACCCCATTTCTTCTGAGAATGGAAATAGCCAATGTGTGGATGTCCAGTGCTCTGCTGGCACACTACAATGCTCAGAAGAGGAGGAGCACCATTGAGCTTTTGGAGAGAGAATTTGTTTGGAATGGAAGTCAGGGGCCATGTGCGTTTACAAAGCCCCCCGTGGTGCCAGAACAGTGTACCCTCCCACATGTGACCCCATTTTGGAAACTATACCCCTCACAGAATTTAATAAGGGGTGCAGTGAGCATTTACACCCCACTGGCGTTTGACAGATCTTTGGAACAGTGGGCTGTGCAAATGAAAAATTATATGCTCACTGCACTCCTTATTACATTATGTGAGGGGTGTAGCTTCCAAAATAGGGTCACATGTGTGTGTGGGGGGGTCTATTGTTCTGGCACTATGGGGGCTTTGTAAACACACGTGGCCTTTAATTCCGGACACATTTTCTCCTTAAAGGCCCTTCTCTTCAGAGCATTGTAGTGCACCCGCAGAGCACTTAACATCCATTTATGGTGTTTCAAATTTTGGCAGGGCATTTTCCCATCCAACTTTAATGAAAATTTGAACACCTGTGGGGTGTTAATGCTCCCTATACCCCTTATTACGTTCCTTGAGGATTGTAGTTTCCAAAATGGGGTCACAAGTGGGTATTTTTTTGCGTTTGTCAGAGCCGTAAAATCAGCCACCCCTGTGCAAATCACCAATTTAGGCCTCCTAGGACTGTATCCACCTTTTCCAGCCCACCGGAGCACCTGAAAGCTGAGCTAATTTATGCAGGCTAAAGTCAGCAACTGCCAAGCTGAGAAGTTTGTGACGAATCGAATCACTGTAAGTTTGCTCATCTCTAGTGAAAATAAAAAGTATGGGGCAACACCAGCATGTTAGTGTAAATTTTTTTTTTTTTTACACTAACAGGCTGGTGTAGACCCCAACTTTTGCTTTTCATAAGCAGTAAAAGAAGAAAAAGCCCCACAAAAGTTGTAGTGCAATTGCTCCCGAGTACTAAAATACCCAAATGTGGCCCTAAACTGTTTCCTTGAAATACGACAGGGCTCTGAAGTGAGAGAGCGCCATGCACATTTGAGGACTAAATTAGGGAATGTACAGGGGTGGACATAGGGGCATTCTACACCAGAAATTCCCAAACAGGGGGCCTCCAGCTATTGCTAAATTCCCAGCATGCCTAGACAGTCAGTGGCTGTCCGGAAATGCTGGGAGTTGTTGTTTTGCAACAGCTGTAGGCTCCATTTTCGAAACATTGCCGTACGATAAGTTTTTCATTTTTATTTGGGGGGGGGGGCAGTAAGGGGATGTATATGTAGTGTTTTACCCTTTATTATGTGTTAGTGTAGTGTAGTTTTTTTAGGGTAAACACAGGTGGGGGTTTACGGTGAGTTTCCCGCTAGGAGTTTGCGCTGTGGCGGAAAATTTGTCGAAGCAGGAAACTCACTGTAAAGCTGCCCGTGTGAATGTACCCTGTACATTCACATAGGGGGCAAACCTCCAGCTGTTTAAAAACTACAACTCCCAGCATGCACTGACAGACCGTGCATGCTTTGAGTTGTACTTTTGCAACAGCTGGAGGCACACTGGATGGAAAACCTTCAGTTAGGTTCTGTTACCTAACTCAGCATTTTTCAAACAGCGTGCCTCCAGCTGTTGCAAAGCAACTCCCAGCATGTACTGATCGCCGAAGGGGGGGGGAGATGTAGTTATGCAACAGCTGGAGGTATGCAACTACAACTCCCAGCATGCCAAGACAGACGTTTGCTGTTTGGGCATGTTGGGAGTTGTAGTTTTGCAAGATCTGAAGGGCCACAGTTTAGAGACCACTGCACAGTGATCTCCAAATTGTGGCCCTCCAGATGTTGCAAAACTACAAATCCCTGCATGCCCAGACAGCAAACTGCTGTGTGGGCATGCTGGGAGTTGTAGTTTTGCAAGATCTATAGGGCCACAGTTTAGAGACCACTGCACAGTGATCTCCAAACTGTAGCCTCCAGCTGTTGCAAACAGCTTTCTGGGCATGCTGGGAGTTGTAGTTTTGCAACATCTGGAGGGCTGCAGTTTGGAGACCACTGTATAGTGGTCTCCAAACTGTAGCCCTCCAGATATTGCTAGGCAACAACTCACCAAATTCCGTAGGATCACCGCACCAGGGAGCTGCTTTGCCGTCTTCTGCCGCCCGACGATGGTAAGTGGACCTCCGGCGCTGGTCACCACCAATTACCCTGCTCTGCCCAGACTATAGTGGGTGGGTAGAGCGGGAGAACCTAACTTTAATCCCCCCGCCACCGATTTGATTTGTTATTGGTTGGTTGCTTCTGACCGAGCAATAGCAGGGATAGGAGGGGTGGCACCCCTGCCTCCTCACTCCTATCCCTTCAGGGGGATCGTGGGTGTCTTGGACAACCCCGATCCCCCTTACTTTCAAGGTCACCGGAGACCCGTATGACCTGGAATCACCAGTGTGATTTCACCGGCGATTTGCGGCGAACGCCAACATGGGGGGGTCTGGGCATTGTCACGGGATGCCTGCTGAATGATTTTAGGTACGCCCTTGGTAATTAAGTACCAGGGCATCAGGATGTACCTGTACACCCGTGGTCCCTAAGTGGTTAAAGTACAGTGCTATGAAAAAAGGATTTGCTGATTTCTGAAATTTTTGCATAATTATCCCAATTGTATCCAAGAGCTTCAAAAAAAATGTTGTATAGCAGAAAGAAACTTGAATAGGCAAAAATACACTAGAAATTATAATTGTAGGACATATCGACTCCAATTGACCCTTCATACAAATGTAATTGCCCCTTCAGTTTAGTTAACTCCTTAAGGACGCAGGTTTTTTCCATTTTTGCACTTTCGTTTTTTATTCTCTACCTTTTAAAGATCATAACCTTTTAAATTTTGCACCTATAAATTCCATATTATGGCTTATTTTTTGAGCCACCAATTCTAATTTGCAGTGACATTAGTCATTTTACCAAAAAAACCATGGTGAAATGGAAAAAAAATTGTGTGACAGAATATAAGAAAAAATGCCATTTTGTAACTTTTGGGGGCTTCCGTTTCTATGCAGTGCATTTTTCGGTAAAAATGACACCTTATCTTCTGTAGGTCCATGCGGTTAAAATGATATCCTACTTATATAGATTTGATTTTGTCTTACCTCTAGAAAAAAAATCATAACTACATGCATTAAAATGAATACGTTTAAAATTGTCTTCTTCTGACCCCTATTACTTTTTTACTTTTCCGCATAAGGGCTGATCTGAGGGCTCATTTTTTGCTCTGTGGTCTTTATTTTTTATCGGTACCATTTTTGTTTTTATTAGACTTTTTGGTCACTTTTTATTCATTTTTTTGTGCTATAAAAAGTGACCAAAAATACGCTTTTTTTGAATTTTTTTTGCATGTACAACATTGACCGTGTGGTTTAATTAATGATATATTTTTATAGATCAGACATTTCCACACGCAGCAATACCACATATATTTATTTTTACTACGCCCTGCGCCCGGTCTATAATAGCGTGTCTGTCCCAGGGGCTAATGAAAGCCGGGACCCTGGGCTAATAGCGTGCAACACCGATCATTGTGCCACGCACTATTAACCCTTTGGTACGCCCTGCACCTGGTCCTGATCTATAATGCGGGGTCACGCAGTGATCCCACGTCATAGCGGGTCGGTCCCCTCGGTGTTCCCGTTCAGCTCGACTGAGCTGCCGGGATGCCATTTTTTCAACTTTAGACATGGCGTTCAAGTTTGATTGCCGTGTCTAAAGGGTTAATAGTGCGCGGCACAATGATCGGTGCCGCACGCTATTATTCCAGGGTCCCGGCTTTCATTAGTCCCTGGGACCGACCTGCTATTATAGACCTGGCGCAGGGCATACAGCTACGCCTTCGTCCTTAAAGGGGTCACCCACGGCCGTCACGCCCCCTCCCATAGACTTGCATAGCGGGGTGGAGGTTGACGTCACACGGGGGCAGAGTCGTGACGACACGATACTCCGGCCCCGTAGTCACCACCCGGCTGTTTGTGAGCTGGCATCGCGGCGTGCAGCTCAAACAGGTGGGTGGCGAATACAATATTGTGGGGGTCCGGTGGCGGGACCCCCCGCAGTGAGACATCTTATCCCCTATCCTTTGGATAGGGGATAAGATGTCTCAGGGCCAGAGTACCCCTTTAAGAGGTTGAAAACAAAAACAGATTTAACAATTGGATTTGGTTGGACACACCCAGGCTTGTTTACTGCAAGTTCATTTGAGTCTAAACATAGTTAAGTAGAATTTTTCCATCAACCTAAACTAGTCCATGCCACAATCAACATATTTCTTGGACAGAAAGAAAATTTTTGAAATATCAGTTTTGAACATCAATATGAGCAGTTATCTCTAAATGTAGAAAATTGTGTAAATCTTCCCGAAAGGTGCGACCCACCAAAGTGTTTCCAAGTGTAACTGGAAAACTCATGCAAGAAGCTACAGAAGAACCAGATGATGCATTTCAGAGGCACATACAGAAACCAATGCGTTTTAAGTCTCGAGGACTCTTAATCATGGCATGTATCTAATTGAGACCTAAAATACTCCATTAAGGGGTCACATGACTATGATATTATTACAAAAAGTGAAAAATGCTATAAAATGAGAAATAGGCTCACACTGACATGGAAGTAAATCTGACTCCTTATCAAAAGTAGTCACTCCATTTCTCTTAAGCTGCACATTTCCCATTAGGGGATATTTTTCACAATATGCTTGAAGTGGAAGGATGACACCATTAGGACAGAGTTCCCCACTGTGGGTTTTCTATACAGGGATGAGGCTATCCTATAGAATTCTTGGATGTAAAAATTTCTGTTATTAAGAAAAAGGTCACATCAACGTATAGAAAACTCGACGGGAAACTCTTTCTGTTATATAAATCATTCTCTGATGTATACTTTGCCTAACATAATGTTATTTTTTGACAGTATTTACACATTTGGGTATTTTAATTTAGTTGTTGGATCTAGTAAGACCATACATCTGATTGGTCATTCTTTTACATTATTTACTTTTATATATGGGGAACGTGTATTACTTTGTATAGTTTGTGTTACTGTAATGCATTTTGAAATGCTGGATGATTTTAACTTGTTGCTTCATCATGATTACAGACTGGTTGCAATGCCAGCCAGTCCTTGCACTGAAGGGTGGGAATTGGAGATTGAAGCTGGACTCCTTTTTTTCTTGTGTAATCTTATAAGGTACTGCAGACCTTGCATTCATCAGATAAGGTCATGGTTCATAATTCTACCATTAGCAAGAAACTAGGAAAATGCTATCTATGGAAGACTCTCACGGCCAAGACTCTTCCTTAACAAGTTGCTGTCATTAGACAGCGACCTAAGGAAAGGGGATAAGTGTCAGATCACGGCGGGTCCGACTGCTGTTCTTCCCCGTGATCTCTCCGGGAGCGCTGCACTTGGCAATGTCTGGCTCTCCCATAGAGCTGCATTGAGGGAGCATGTTGGCTGCTGCTTCATGCGGTGGTCGAACATGCCCCATTCAGATGGAGAGCCACGGCCCCATACAGGAGATCGCTGGGTAGGGGGGCGGGGACAGCGGTCGGAACCCCCCCCCCCAAATTATCTGAAACTTAACTTAGGATATCCTGGAGAACCTCTTTAAGGATAATAGTCAATTTTTCATTAGCCACGATCCAGCTCAGCTTGGATTTGACCAAATGTAAGGGGATAGAATTTTTTCTCCAGCTTGTAGTAATGGCAAACTTGGCAGTTAGGAAGGTCAGATAAATGAGCGTCCGATTCCTCTTAAAGATATCCCATATTGGGGCATTTAAAAGTGCTTGTTCTGGGGGCTTTCAAAGGTTAACACCTATGACAGAATACATGAAATTATAGATATGGATCCAGAAGGTTTGACATGGGGGCAGTCCCACCATATGTGAAGCATTGTGCTACAGTCCTGACATCTATGAAAGCATAGGGTAGATGCCAAAGGGAACATCCGTGCTACTCTGGTGGGGACTAGATACCATCTAAGAAGTAACTTCTAGCCCACTTACTGCTAGTTGTCATTTATGGTCAGCTTAACGGTGGTTGCAGCCATTTTGGCCCACTCTCTAGATTCAAAGGTGCGGCCAAAATTAGATTTTCAAGCTAACATTTATGGTAATTTTCTAGAGGTCACAATAAGATCACTATAGAGAGAAGAAAACCCTTTAGTGTCTGAGGAGTTCATGCAGAGAGATTTGTATCTAGTGCGACACATAACATCAATGTCAGGTTTGTTGAAAGTGAAACAACTCTGTATCTGGAAGAGCATGAAAAGTATGAAGGTGGTCAGGGCTCCTCTGAAGGTCTATGTAGCTGCCATGATAGGACTCCTATTACACTCTGTTATTGGAGATCATCAGTTTGACAGTACACAGTAGGGATAGGTTCACGTGTGGTGGATATGCTGTGGATTTTCTGTGACTTTTGTATTGGGGAAATCTGCAGCAAATCCACAATGCGTAAATATACCATAATGCATAAATGATGCAGTGCACTACTGTACAAGCAATTGATTTATCACTTGTATAAGTCCCTGGGGGGGGGGGGCTAAGAATGTAAAATAATACACACACAAAAAATCAGCTATAAGCAACCGGGACCCACGGCTAATGCCAGACAATACTGATTGAGCCAATGGCCGGCATTAATCTTTTAGACACCGCAATTGCGCGGTCCCGATTAGCTGAGATGATACGGCCCTTACCTTCTTGCTTGGCATCTGATCTTGGCCTCTAATGCTGCAGGAAGCCATGGCAGCCTGAATCAATGGAGCGCCAATAACACTGATCAATGCTGTGCTGTAGCACAGCATTGATCAGTGTTATTGGCGCTCCATTAATTCAGTATATACAATCCAAAGATTGTATGTAATAGTTTCCTTTGGAGAATAAAAAATTATAAAAAAAAATAAAATCAAAAAATGTTTTATAAAAAGTTTATAAATGTGAATTTACTCATTCCCTAATAAAAGTTTCAATCACCCTCTTTTCCATTAAAAATAAATAAATAAAAATGTTAACAAAATTAAAGGGGTATTCCAGGAAAAAAACTTTTTTTTTTATATCAACTGGCTCCAGAAAGTTAAACAGATTTGTAAATTAAATTAAAAAATCTTAATCCTTCCAATAAGTATCAGCTGCTGAAGTTGAGTTGTTCTTTTCTGTCTGGCAACAGTGCTCTCTGCTGACATATCTGCTTGTATTGGGAACTGCACCAAGTAGAAGAGGTTTGCTATGGGGATTTGCTTCTATTCTCGACAGTTCCAGAGACAGGTGTCATCAGAGATCACTTAGACATAAAAGAACAACTCAACTTCAGCAGCTCATACATACTGAAAGGATTAAGATTTTTTAATAGAAGAAATGTACAAATCTGTTTAACTTTCAGGAGCCAGTTGATATATAATTTTTTTTTTCCCCCGGATAACCCCTTTAAAGCTGCAGATTTGAAGATGTGTTTAGTTGATTAGTTTACATTGAAATCTGCAGCTTCAAATCCTGTGCATCAAATGTGTGAGCCATCTCATAGACGGCAATAAAGTCCTGCTGAATTACTTCCATGTGCATACTTTAGATGGACGTCCATTCTGCCAGCTGATTTTTATTGTGGAAATTCCACAGTATGCACAGAGCAGGATAATCCTATTTCCTATTGGAAACAAGGCTATGTTCACACAGTATTTTCCGCCTTTAATTTACAGATCTGTTTAACTTTGTGGAGCCAGTTGATATATAAAAAAAAGTCAATGGTCAATGGCCGAAACATAAAAAAAATACCAAAGTCCATAAAGTAGAAAAAAAAATTATAAAAAGAAATAAGGTCCCTCACACATCCCTATGAATGGAGTTATAAGGATTAGAAGACAACATTTTTAACATACTAATTTTTTTACAAAATGTTTTAATTTTTTTAATGTAGTAAAACAAAACCTATATAAATTGGAAATAATTTTAATCGTATGGACCTGCAGAAGAAGCCCTAAAAGTTGTAAAATGGCGCCTTTTTTCTCAGTTTTGCCCACCGTAGATTTGGTAGTAAAATAAGTAATCTCATTTCAAATTATAATTGGTGGAACAAAAAAAAAAAACTAAAACAAAAAGCCTTCATATGGGTCTGTAGGTGGAAAATTGAAACCATTATGGCTATTAGAAAGCGAGAAAAAGTGAGTCCTCAGGGAGTTAAGAAGTTATTTTTCTTTTTAGGGTTCCACAAACTTTTTAATCTCTAAATGACATTTCCATTCTGATCTTTTCTTTTTTTCTTAAATCAAAAATTTTTTATTAAACATTTTTTGTTTAGAATAAACAACACGCAACATTCTGTTCTTTTGTAATGTGAATACACTTACTTATAATAGTGCACAAAAATGGCAAATCATTATTCTATTGAGTAAAGCATATAAAACTGTAAAGCTAAAATATTTTATAGAGCCAATATATTTTACAGCTATCTGCTCTGCTACCATTTGTTTCATACACTTCTGACTGTTTGTTTTAAAGCATCAAATTATGTGCACATTCCGACTTTATTTTTTACTACCCATACAGTTTTTACCATTTTTTTGTATCATGTAGCATCTTAGGACACATCTACTTATTAATACTCAAACTGTAAGGAGGAAATACTGCATTCACATAAATGTTTGATCTTATCAAGCTACGCACATTATATTTTCCCATGTCAGTAAGAACTTTAATGTCTCAGTAGACTACGAAAATGATACGTGATGATAAGTATGTAGAAACTGCATTTTAATATTTTGCAAGTGTAGTTCATACACAGAAAAACCAGGAGTAAAATCAAACGGTCATTATAATGTTTCATATTTAAAAAAATAAAGCAATTTTTATAACCTATTTTATGCATTGTAGTAATGGACTCTGTGAAAATGAATTGCTGTGTACAGGCAGTAGCAAGGGGAAACAACCCCTGCCATGTGCACTCTGCTTTACTCAGTGCCCTTTTTCTCTTTAAATCGAAAAAAGGTGTAATAAAATGTTTTGGAGGCTACCTTGCTGTGTTTTATGAATCTGTGTATTAGCAATGTAGGTTCACATATTAGTTTGCAGACCCTTAAAGGGAACCTGTCATCAGATTTTTCTAGCAACACGTTATGTATAGTAAAATTATCTTCCTCACCATCCCTGGGAGATTTTCTGCCCACAGAGATGGTAAGGTTAGATCATTTAAATGGGCACTGTCAGATCCTAAATCTTTTTTTATGTTGTTACTGATGAAAATTAAAGACCTTTTGTATTATGGTTGTTTAAAATTAATTGAATATTTAGTAAAGAAAACAACTCCTGAAAATTGCACCACTAGGGGTCCCCATACCTACTGGGACACTAATCAGTCCTGCATCAGCTTGTCCATGAGTCATGGACAAGAGATTGATGTGTCTGTCATGAGCAGACACATCAATCACCTCACACACGTTCACAATGTTAGAGGATTTCAAACACTGTGAACTAATGAAAAGAGGGATTTTTATAGTAAATATAGGTGATAAAGGTATATAAATTATATCCCCTGGCAGAGAGCTATACTCAGCTAGTCCCGGCTATAATCACTCCCCTTTAGCGTGATTAACAGCCTGCATCACCACTCTGCTCCCTACATAATGCATTTCTACGTTATATATTGTGAAAATCTAATGACAAGTTCCCTATAAGGACTACTTTTCCCACTACAAAGGAATGCCAAAACAGCATTGTCTTCATACTACACATCCAAGCCTTAACATTATGAAGACTTCTTCTAATTATAACTTGTTTGTGCAGAGGATCCATACTTCCTTGGGCTTATTTTTTTTTCCATCTCTGCGTATTTCCCTTCTACACAAGCATTCTGTCCTGCTTTCCCATCTATTATGTACCTCTTGCTGTCACATTTGCCCCTATTGCTATACCTGTTGCATAGTGCCCCCAAACGCTGTAAGTAAGAGACTATCACGTTGTAACTATAGTTACCACAAAGTCAGAACCCCATAAAACAATAGTCCTATATGTATATTGGCCACAATAATAATAATAATGTCTCTTATTGTTTCTTAGACATTAGTTGTGCACCACACAGTAAAAATTCCCCCTTTTTGTTTTCCACAAAACAATAATCTTGCTCCTTTTGTGCTCAGTCCCAATTATATTGCTTAATGTAAGACACAATAATGCCCTTCTTTGTACCCCCACATAGTAATAATGCCCATTTTGTGCCCCCTATAGCATACTAAAATAATTATTATTAATAATAAAACGTTCTTCATATCTCAAAAATGATGGCAATAGAATGGCAGGGAGCCATAAGACTTCAACTGGTAAAAGTGGTGCTAATGTGAAGCACCAGGCCAAAAATCCAATGGGAACCCCCTTGGTCAGTTTGCCCTCCCCGAAATGCCAGTCTTGTAGAACACCTACGTTTCTATGTGAACTTATTTTACACTTCGTTTTGGTCATGTGATTATCATACAGGAATATAAATGCAGCACCAAGTATTCCCAGATTCAAGTTGAGCAGAACTGTAGGGTATTTACACTGTAACCCAGACATTAATATGGGAGTATAATATGGGGACCGACCTCAACTTGGTTGCGTAGAACTGTAAAGGAAAAAGACAATAAAGCCAATAATGTTTGTAAATAAGGCCTTATTTAAAATTTTCAAAAGCAGCCTTAAAGCCAACCTGTCACTAGTTTCAATCTGCCAGAACCACGGGCAGCATGAAACACTGACAGGCTCTTTTATCACAATGATGATAGATTTTCTCTAACCAACCTTGCAGTTTCAGAGTAATCATTGTTGTATCTTTGGCCAGAAATGGGGTTCTGAGTCTTTAGGGGGGGGGGGGGGTACACTGACAAATAGGGAGGGATCTGTCATTCAGGGCCGACAGAGCACCCTGATGATTCTGAGGCCCATTCCTGGCTAAAGTTAGAGCTATTACAACTCAGAAACAGCACAGCATAATAGTGTATCATATTTTATTGTGCTTAGAGAGCCTGTCGGTTTTTCATGCTGATCGTTGTCCATGCTGCATAAAACAGTTGGATCCCTTTAAGCAGAAGATAAATGCAAATACACATAACCAATTAATAAACTTTTCTTCTAGATGATTTGGTGCACAATAACTGGGGATTTAAAAAATAAAAATACTCAGTCATTGAGTGTATATAAAAGCTAACTTCACCCTAGTGAACATTTCTTAATTTTTTTTTTAAATCAACTGGTGCCAGAAAGTTATTCATATATGTAAATGACTTCTTGTCATGATCGACAGGATGGACAGGGAGAGTGAGCCCTAAGCTGTCCCTAGAAACACTCTCCCTGCCTACTTGCCCATCCACTATAAACGGCGGATCGACAACCGCACTGAACAGACACCAAACCAGAAAAACACCAAAACACAAAAATGGACATTACACTTTTATTATAAAATCTTAAAGGAGAATGCCAGTGAAAACTTCTTTTTAATCACTTATGCCCGGGCTGCCGGAATAAAAAATAAACATCAACTTACTTTCTGCCGTTCCCACGGTGCCACCTATATCACCATCCTTTCCTTCAGCACTGGTCTTCTTTCAGCTTTTGGTGCCCGATACATAACACTGAGCTCTGCTAATCGCCAGCTGCAGCGATGTCCTGTAATGGGCTCAAGCATAAGAGATGAAAAAAATGTTTTCACTGAAGTTCTCCTTTAAGTCGTCTTGTACTGCTGCTGTATGCTACAGAGGAAGTTGTGGAGAAAGTGCACTCTGCTGCCACCACTGTCTGTCAGGAACTGTCTACAGCATAAGCAAATTACCATAGCAAAACTCCCCTGCTCCTGGCAATTCCAGACACATACAAAGGTGGCAGCAGAGAGCACTATGGTAAGGCTGGAGTACCTCTTCATGCCTATGGTCTTGTATAGAGGGCGCCCAGCAGCCATGATGTAGCCAGCAGCTGTGTGTACCTGTTTAGTGTGGTTTTCAAATTCCTAATGGTCAATTTCTGCAGCTTGTTGATGAAGTTAGTGAAATCCTGTCTACATGCCCAGTACCGTAATCTGCTGCGGATTTAACCACTGCAAGTGCACAGGTAAAATTCACAATGTGGAAATTTATTAAAAGTGAATAACCTTTGTAATAGCCCCAATTTTAGTTTATTAGATACATTTTGTTCAGCATTGATATACACATGGTTAATTGACTTCTGAACAAATGAGTTTAAGGTGACTTTTTATGTGTCACTAAATTTACAAACCACTCCCCTCAAACCACGCTTTGGCTGAACAACAAAAGATTAAATGGGCATTAAAAGGTAAATAAGGAGATGAAAGTCCCCGCTTATAAAATGTTCTGTGGACAGGGGATTGATGATACAGCGCGTTGCTGAATGCTTTCATATAGTTTGTTTGAAGTGATAAACTGATTGTTTGATCTTTATTTGTGTATCTAGTATTGCTAATGTTATTAGTCATATACAAATGACATATATGCTTGTGTGTGTGGTCTATTTCTGTTCAGGTGTACAAAGGGATAATTTCCTCTGAAAACCGTCCAAGAAGGAAAATAAAGTCCTTTCTATCTAGCATGACTAATATACACTGTAAAAAAAAGGTAGCTTTTGACCAGCGATACAGCCGAGATTAATGAATGTGTTCACCCCGGCATTGCAATTCTGCTTTATAAGTTGAACATAGACATAGTGTGGGCTGTGAAAGAGAACAGTTAGTAGATAGACATACCTTAGTGTTGATCAAGTTCTTCCTTAATAACTCATATGACCCTGAAAATTCCATATCTTGAATCATGTACTATTCACAGGGTTCTGGCAAACCGACTTAGGGGGGATTATTAGGCAGAATCCTCCATTGATAAGCTTCAATGTTTCCCTGCGGGGAAAAGTTGCAAATAACCTTGTAAGCATTGAATAAAATCTCACTATATTGGATTACTATATAAGATCACTTGCAGCAAGGAAACATTGACGTGGGGGCATTTATCTCATTCCATCAGCTGTTTTACTACTTCATCCTGTACAGTATGGAGCCTTTAAATGGTGGCTGTAGAGGAGCATGAAGCCTTTACGATTCATCTGTATGCGTTTTGTTTAATATGGATTTTTTTCTCTCTCATGAATTGTGTTATGTTTAATGGTTTGCTGTCTGAATAAAGCTATCCTTCCCTAGAATGGAGGGGATGGTCTCTCTTCATATTACCCATATGGATCTTATATGGTAGCATGCAGGGTAGATACATCTCCGTATTAATTTAAAGGGGTACTCCACTGCTCAGCGTTTGGAACAAACTGTTCCGAACGCTGGAGCTGGTGCCGGGAGCTTGTGACATCAGAGCCCTGCCCCCTCATGAGGTCATGCCCCGTCCCCTCAATGCAAGTCTATGGGAGGGGGCGTGACGGCTGTCACGCCCCCTCCCATAGACTTGCATTGAGGGGGCAGTGCTTGACAATATGAGGGGGCAGGGCTATGATTTCACAAGCTTCTAACGTCCGCTCCAGCGTTTGGAACAGTTTGTTACAAACACTGAGCAGTGGAGTACCCCTTTAAGATCCCAACTCAATGCAATATGGAATGAGTGGGTAGATGGATAATCAAACACGTCTATCCACTCACTTCATTTTGTTGACTTCTAATAATGTGCAACTATACGAGCTATCTCTATACTAATCTTCTGCTGCCATTGCTTATGATTTCTTACGGAGAAATGTCTCTACTAAATCTAACTGTTTAGACTTTTTTTTTTTTTGCTTTAATAAGATTATGAACAGAAACTCCAATTGTATAAATGGCCGTAAACACATGCAGTTCATCGTGTCCCTCAGGTCCAGATGAATTCTAATAAACCAGCAAAAAAGGCAACATTCTATGTATCCAAGAAAGTACATTTCATTGTTGATATTTCAGCTTAGCCGCTCACTTGGATACACTTCATACTTCAAAAGGCTTAGTTCTGAGCTGAATCGTCATACACTTGGATGCCAGGGAAATGAATTTAATTTCTCCAATACATTAAACCCCACCTCCAGTTTAGGGTAATTTATAAACTGTTCATAAGTGTCTTTTTTATTTATATTTTGTATCTACATTTTACAATAAATGGCTATAATAAGGCAGATTATTTAGATGGTGGAAAAGTGATGTAGTTGGCACAACAACAGGATAGGGCTTACGTGTCTTCTCTAACTATATGTAACACATGTATAAGAAACTGTTCAGTGTTTGCTAGTATTGTTTTTAAATAAATAAAAATGTGTTTTTGGTTTCCTTTAAGTAGTATAAAATGCGATTTTTTGCAGCGCTTCCACAATGGACACGTAATCTTGTTTGTTGTAATCGTACAGAAGAAATGTGCTATTTGGAGCTGTTTTAACTCCATCAGCTTTTTAGAAAATGATATAATATATTCTGTTCCCTAAGGCGATAGTCAAACAGCATCTATTTAATGCTTACTAGCTGTTTTGCTGCTGTGCTTGCATGCCTGTTTACAACATCTAAGATCAACATTTATTTACTTATGTTAATCCTATATTACCTATTTCATCCTAGCAGATATGCCTTATCTAGCGAAGAAACTACAGCTGAAGCATGCCATGTGTCATACACATTCTCGCTTAAAGACTTGACATGTGACTTTTCTGTCACCTCTGTGTCAGTGTTGGCGGGTCCGATCTGCTTTTCAACCATTGTAGACCATAATACGTCTGGACAGTTCAGTATCCATTTACCACTACCTGCTTCTTATGCATCAAACACTGTTTTTGACAGTTTATTTTCTCACATTTTAGTTGCTAAAAACCTCTTTGATATTTTTTTAAAATTCTTTTTATAATTGGTATGTAAAATATAGCTTTTTACATTACAAATGCAATGCAGACACTTTTTTCTAATCCTAGGCATCCCATTTAACAATACTTGTTACTGTACATATCTTGCTGTGTGTATAAATGGGACTTAAAGTTTACCTGTCATATCACAGAAGAAAAATGCTTATATATGTTACTCAGTAGGTCATGCAAATGCTTTACATCTCTTCTTAATAGATAGGACAGGCGTGAGGAGTGCTAGTCCTGCCTTCACTTACTGGACTTTGTCCCAGCCTGTGCTTTAGCTGGGACAATAGATGCTGCAGCCAGAAAAGATCCATATTTTGATGGTACAGGGACCCTAGTGGTCTTTTTTTTTATTTTTATTTTTTATAAACCACAATTTCTATAAAAAGCAAAACATTTTTAACTATCTATATATATAAAACTCAACATGTGTGTGTATGTATATATGTATGTGTGTATGTTCCAGCATCACGTCCAAACGGCTAAAGATATTAACATGAAACTTGGCCACACGTTACTTATATATCAACAACAAACATAGGATAGGTGATTTAACCCTTACCCACCCCGATTTGCCAGGGGCGGGGTTTATGTTAAAGTCCCATACAAGTCAATGGGAAATATATGTTACTGCATAACTTCCAAACTGCTGGAGATATTTCCATAATACTTGGTCACATGATACTTATATGTCCACTTAAAATATAGGAAAGTTAATTTAACCCTTAACTCTCCCCATTTGTGAGGGTCAGGGCTTTTGTTTAAAGTCCCATGCAAATCAATGGAAAATGTATGTTCCCACATAACTTCCGTACAGCAGGAGATATTTCAATACCTGGTACACATATTACAGGGCGGGATAGGAGGTCGGGAATGAGGTTGGGATATGAGGACGGGATAGGAGGTCGAGATAGATGGACTGGATAGGAGGTAGGGATAGGAGGTAGTGATAGGAGGTAGGGATAGGAGGTAGGGATAGGAGGTAGGGATTGGAGGTAGGGATTGGAGGTAGGGAGAGGAGGTCGGGAGAGGAGGTCGGGATAGGAGGTCAAGATAGGAGGTCGAGATAGATGGACTGGATAGGAGGACGGGATAGGAGATTCGGATAGGAGATTGGGACAGGAGGTCAGGATAGGAGGTCGAGATAGGAGCAGGGGATATGAGGATGGGATAGGAGGTCAGGATAGGAGGTCGAGATAGGAGGTCGAGATAGGAGGTCGAGATAGGAGGTTGGGATAGATAGATTGGATAGGAGGACGGGATTGGAGGTAGGGATTGGAGGTCGGGATTGGAGGTCGAGATAGGAGGTCAAAATAGGAGGACGGGATAGGAGGTCGAGATAGGCGGACGGGATAGGAGGTCGGGATAGGAGGACGAAACAGGAGGACGAGATAGGACGGGATAGGAGGTCGGGATAGGAGGACGGGATAGTTGGTTGGGATATGACAACAATATATGAGGACGGGATATGAAGTCAAAAGCTTCCTCCTTTGTTTATTTTCCTTCCCAACAAGGATTAGGAAGGAAAAACCGGGCAACGCCGGGTACTCAGCTAGTATATATATAAAACTCAATGTGTGTGTGTGTGTATGTTCCAGCATCACGGCTAAAGATATTAACATGAAACTTGGCACACATGTTATTTATATGTCAACAACAAACATAGGATAGGTAATTTAAAGGGGTAATCCGACGCTTAGACATCTTATCCCCTATCCAAAGGATAGGGGATAAGATGCCTGATCGCGGGGGTCCCGCCGCTGGGGATCTTGCACGCCACACCCCGTTTAAAATCAGTCCCTGGTCTCGCTCCGAGTCTGATTACTGTCAATCACGGGGCCGGAGCGTTATGACGTCAAGGCTCCGCCCCGTGTGACAGCTGTCATGCCCCCTCCCATAGGCTTGCATTGAGGGGGGCGGGGCATTATGTCACATGGGCGGAGCCTTGACGTCACAACGCTCCGGCCCCGTGATCGTCACTAATCAGACCCGGAGCGAACGCGCTCTGGGGACTGATTTTAAATGGGGTGCGGCGTGCAAGACCACAGGGGTCCCCAGTGGCGGGACCCCCGGGATCAGGCATCTTATCCCCTATCCTTTGGATATGGGATAAGGTGTCTAAGTGCCGGAGTACCCCTTTAGCCTTTACTCACTCCCATTTGCCAGGTTCAGGGTTTTTGTTTAAAGTCCCATACAAGTCAATGAGAAATATATGTTACTGCATAACTTCCAAACAGCTGGAGATATTTTGATAATACTTGGTCACATGTTACTTATATGTCCACTTAAAATATAGGATAGTTAATTTAACCCTTAACTACCCCCATTTGTGAGGGTCGGGTTTTCGTTTAAAGTCCCATGCAAATCAATGGGAAATGTATTTTCCCACATAACTTCTGTACGGCTGGAGATATTTCAATACCTGGTACACATATTATGGGTCAGGATAGGAGGACGGGATAGGAGGTCGAGATAGGAGGTTGAGATAGGAAAACGGGATAGGAAGTAGGGATAGGAGGACGGGATAGGAGGACGGGATAGGAGGATGGGATAGGAGGACGGGATAGGAAGTCTGGATAGGAGGTCGAGATAGGTGGAGGGGATAGGGGGTCGGCATATGAGGATGAGATATGGGGTTGGGATATGACAACAATATATGAGGACAGGATATGAAGTCAAAAGCTTCCTCTGTTGATTTTCCTCCACAACAAGGATTAGGAAGGAAAAAACGGACAACGCCGGGTACTCAGCTAGTAAAGTATATTAGAAAGGTTATTATTTTGCCAAGATCTACAACATATAAAAACTTTTTGATTCTGACTTTTTAAAGTGTCATTCCCATCTAGGATTTATGACATAGGAAACATCTAATCTAGGTGTGTGACCAGCATCTATTACATTTTTATGGCAGTTGCTGTGGATATATCATCAATATCCCAGTTTCCCCTATTTGTGTCCTGATGCCTCTTTCTCCCCATTGCTGTAGTGGGAACCAAACTGTCTAAACATGTAAGAACTCATTCATGTAACATTTATGGTCTTCACCAAGGTATATGTCAAAGGTTTTTATAGACCAAACTTTGTTTTGTCTGCTTTATGCTGATATTTGTTTTCCCTAGTTTCTATGCCACAAGTAAAACATTTACTGGCATAAAGAAGACTAAACATAATC
Source organism: Hyla sarda (assembly GCF_029499605.1). Lineage (NCBI taxonomy): Eukaryota > Metazoa > Chordata > Amphibia > Anura > Hylidae > Hyla > Hyla sarda. Next base: position 162,142,353 of record NC_079193.1, on the reverse strand, counting down.
ACAAATAGAATGCCTTCTTGATGATCTTTTGACATTTTGCCACATAAACTATAGCTGTGGTGTAAATGAGTCCTAAAAGTCCTTTTAAATCAAGGTCCCTTAAAATAATTTATACTTGTTTGGCATGTTGAACTCTGTTAGGGACACATCTCATGTACGGAGCTAATGAATGTACTGTATGAATTACATTTTATCAATAAGAACAGCTCTGCTGTAGTAAGTATTGAACACTTACACCCCCGCTGATCAAAACGTTGACATGTTGAAAGTTGTTTTTTTAAGTGAAAGGTACACTATCATAAACAATATGCTCAGTTATTGAGGCATATTAACAGGCAGCACATTAACCCCTTAAGGACAGACCCGTTTTTTACCTTAATGACCAGGCTCTTTTTTTTTTAATATGTGTTTCTTTAAATGGTAATAACTTTAGAATGCTTTTTCTGAGTGGAGAGATTCTTAGATAGTTTTTTATCTTGACATATTGTACTTTATATAAGTGGTGCATTTTTGTTGACCCATGAAGAATTTTTTGCGAAAAACTCACAAATATTGTGAAAAACTGGAAAATGTCTTGCATTTTTTTTATTACAGTATTTCTTTTATGGTGTTCACTGTGCGGTAAAAGTGATGTTTTATTTATTCTGTGGGTTGGAACGATTATGGCAATACCCATTTTATATAGCTTTTTATGTTTTTTTCTGAGCAAAATTCTTTTTTTTCCCTTTTCTTGTTTTATTATGTTCTGACAGCAGTAACTTTTTTATTTTTCGTCCCACGCCACTCAGTGGGGCGTATCATTTTTGCGATACAGGCTACCTTTTTGACTTTTTTATTCCGCTATTTGTCTTAAAATTGGTGAATTTTGTGCTTTTTTGTTGTTTTTTTTTACGGTGTTCACCATGCAGTATAATTTACATAGCTTTATAGTACACGTCATTACGGATGTGGCAATGCCTAATATGTATAAGAGATTTTTTTTTCCTCTTTTTACAGGTTATACTATGCTGCAATACATTTGTACTGCAGCACAGTATGACCTAATCAGCTGCACACAGCACAGCCTGTGCTATCCAGCCTGTGACTGGATCTCACAGCCTTCTGTAGCAGGCAGACAGGAGTTTGTCATCTAACCTCCTGCTGTCATAGCAACCAGTGGCGACCCGCAATTGTGTCGCGGTGCTGCCGTTGGTGAACAGGGGGAACTCCCTTCCTGTTTTACCGGCAATCAGTGCTGCAGTCAGATTGACTGCAGCACCGAAGGGGTTAACTGTCAGGATCAGAGCGCAGCTCCGCTCCTGACATCTCCAGTCACCGATCACCGCCCGCTTGCATCTTCGTGATCGGGAAAGGACGTATATATATATATATATATATATATATATATATATATATATATATATATTAGGGATCGACCGATATTGTTTTTTTAGGGCCGATACGATACCGATAATCGGTGCAGGTTAAGGCCAATAGCCGATAACTTATACCGATATTCCGGTATAAGTTATCGGCTATTTAACCCCCTGCGACACCGCTACAGATCATTGATTTAAAGCGGGCGCTTTAAATCAATGATCTGCAGTGGCTTTTGCGGGGCCATATACCGCCGCCACCCGCTTCTCTGCCCCTACCTGTCAGGGTGGTCCGGGCCATCCATCCTTCCTGTAGTGTCCGGGGGGCGTTCCGGGTGAAGAGTGAATCGGTCCGGGCTGTCCTTCTCCGGCGGTCATCTTCTCCACTCCGGGCAGGCTCCGGCCTAGTACGCTGCATAGACGCCACTGCGCAGTGACACCCGTGCGCAGCGACGCACCTGACGTCACGACGTAGCAGCGTCTATGCAGTGTACTAGGCCGGAGCCTGCCCGGAGTGGAGAAGATGACCGCCGGAGAAGAAGGACAGCCCGGACCGGTTCACCCTAAACCCGGAACGCCCCCGGACACTACAGGAAGGATGGATGGCCCGGACCACCCCCATTATGGGTAAGTTTCATTTTTTTATTGACTCGGAGGGTGGGGGAGCGGCCCGACCGGTATAGCGGTATGGGCAAAAATCCATACCGGTATACCGCCCAGCATCACGGTGGGGGGTGCGACGCGGTGCGGTGGGTCGGGGGTGCGGTGCGGTGGGTCGGGGGTGCGGTGCGGCAGGTCGGGGGTGCGGCGGGTCGGGGGGGTGGCGCGGCGGGGCGGGTCGGGGGTGGCGGTCGCGGTGCTGTGGGGGCGGTGCGGGGCATTATCGGCTTATCGGCAAGGTAATTGCCGATACCGATAATGGCCAAAATCGTGATTATCGGCCGATAATATCGGCCATACCGATAATCGGTCGATCCCTAATATATATATATATATATATATATATATATATATATATATATATATATGTCCATTTGCATTAAGTCCCAGGAAAAATGGACGTAAATATACGTCCATTTGTGGCAAGGGGTTTAAGGGATTATCCAGGAATAGAAAAACAGACCTAATTTTTCTTTCAAAGACTGCTCCCTATCTGTCTTCACTTTGGGTGTGGTATTACAACTTGATTCCATTCATCTCAATGGAACTGAGCTGCATAACCACACCCAACCTGGAGACAGACAGGGAGCTGTCTTTGAAAGAAATTATCTGTGTTTTTCGATTCCTGGAGAACCCCTCTAAGCTTCTTTGGAGCAGTGAGAGTTTGGGGGGACAGAGCAAGCTTAGACCTCAACAACTAACATCATGTAGTTAGCATACATTTTGTTCAACTGTATAAGTCCACTTACCACTTCACAGCTACCTGATCCAAGTGGGTCTCAAACTTGAATAGCATGACACTGGCAGGTACCAGCAACCATAGGGTCACCCCAGTGGTACAGCAACTTCACTGCTGCAAATCCAAGCCTCCTGGCCATTGTTGATGCAGCAGCCATGAGCATCACGCCACTGTGAACAGATCACTAAGTTAAGCTTTTAATGTGCTCCCTGCCAGCAGACTGTGAAAAGCTAGTAATTAAAGATTTTTGATAGAATGTAGCTCTGTTTTTTCTATTCCTGGATAACCCCTTTAACCCCTTCCCTCTTTGGCGATTTTTCATTTTTGCACTTTTGTTTTTTCATCTTCGCCTTCTAAAAATCATAACACTTTCAATTTTCCACCTAAAAATCCATATGAGGGCTTGTTCTTTGCACCAACAATTTTACTTTGTAATACCATTAATAATTTCACCTCAAAATCTACAGCAAAACCAGAAAAAAATTATTTGTGGGGCAAAATTGAAAAAAGATATTTTTTATTTTTTGTAGCTTCCATTTCTACCCAGTGCAGTTTTTGGTAAAAATTGCACCTTATATATTCTGTAGCTCCATACGGTCACAAGTAGAGATAAGTTACAGTGATTCGATTCGTCATGAACCTCGCGGCTCGGCAGTTGCTGACTTTAGCCTGCAAAAATTAGATCAGCTTTCAGGTGCTCCGGTGGGCTGGAGACTCTCTCCTAGGACTGTATCCACCTTCTCCAGCCCACCGGAGCACCTGAAAGCTGAACTCATTTATGCAAGCTAAAGTCAGCAACCGCTGAGCTGAGAAGTTCGTGACGAATCAAATCACTGGAAGTTCGCTCATCTCTAGTCACAAGGATACCCAATTTATATAGGTTTGATTTTATTTTACTACAAAAAAAAAATGATAACTAGATGCACCAAAATTAATAACTTGAAAAATATCCTCTTCTGACCCCTATAAATGTTTTATTTTTCCGTATAAGGGGTGGTATGAGGACTCATTTTTTGCGCCATGATCCGAAGTTTTTATTGGTACCATTTTGGTTTTGATCAGACTTTTTGATCACTTTTTAATGGTATAAAAGTGACCAAAAATACGCTATTTTGGGCTTTGGAATTTTTTTTACGTGTGCGCCATTGACCGGGCAGTTTAATTAATGATATATTTTTATAGTTTGAACATTTACGCACGTGGCGATACCACATTTTTTTATTTTTATTTACACAGTTTTTTAGATGGGAAAAGGGGGGTGATTCAAACTTTTCTTAGGGAAGGGGTCAAATCACATTTATTAACACTTTTTTTTTTTTTGCAATGGTATTGCCCCCATAGGGGACTATAACATTGCACACACTGATTTCCTACACTGATCACTGCCATGCAATAGCATGGCATTGATCAGTGTTATCCCCGCTCGACTGCTCCTACCTTGATCTCAGGCACGGAGCAGTCATTAGGCGATCGGACATCAAGGAGGCAGGTACGGATCCTCCTCGTGTCCTGCAAGCCGCAATTTCACCGCTGCGGTCCCAAACAGAACCACTGGGCTAACCGGCAATGTTTACTTTTGTTTTAGACGCGGCAATCAAGTTTGATCGCCGCGTCTAAAGGGTTAATGCAAGACATCAGCCCGATAGGCGATGTCCAGCATTAGCCGTGAGTCCTGGTTGCCTATCGCAAAAAAAATATGTGGAGTGCTGGCTCCAAGAGAGCCCCAAAAAATGACGGGACAAACTAATACAAATGTTCTTTCTGAATCTTCTTTCCCTGGAAGATCCAGGACACCCATTCTGCCTGTGTGCACTATGCTTACATATATACATTTCCTGGATCATGTACTGACTTTAACTGTGTGTGCATCATTATGAAGCACACACAGTAAAAATACAATGGCAGCTGGAAACTTCAGTCCATGCAGCGTCTCGGAATCAAGGACAATAGAAGAACTTCAGGTAGTAAAGTGTCAGAAGCACAGAGTGGACTATTTACTATACGTACTATACTATTTATGTTACACCACAATTTTCACTGTTACTGTACATCAACATGAACAAAAGAAAACATTTCCAATATAAGTATAGTTCCAGGGTACAATGTAGAAATAATAGAGTGCTGCAGACCCTCTGTAGCTCTATCAAGAAATTTCCAACCATAAATAAGGAATGGTCTAATACAGTGCAGCCAAAAACTACTTAAAAGTCAATGGCACTAAAAGAAAGTCCACTAACACCATGTGGCGTTACTGCATTGTTATTGCTTTTTAATAAAATATAATAGGTGGCCTCACTTCGGATGGGACCCTAACATGCTCATTCTACTCACCTCTGCTGGGCATACAGCCTCTGACTGGGTGACATGCAGGGTCCACTATCAATCTGAATACCACCTGTGAACAGGGAGGGGTGCACGGCTAAAGAGGGTGCCACTCCCCCTAACTTGCATTGCAAAAAAAACACAGGAGAATAGCCAGCACAACTGCCTAATACACAGGTGCCCTTGCTGTAGCAAATACAAAGTATACAAAAAGAAGGTTGCAGCAGCACTCTTGATCAAAACATGGAGGCTCTTGGCGCACTTTTTTCATCAAAATGTGTCCCCATCCACCACATAAAAAAACTGTGGTATGTATCATTATAATTCTTGTGTAAAGAGGTATTCTTTCCTAGTATTAATCTGCCATGTGCATTAGCCCTTATAGCCAGAGTACAGCTGCTTTAACCCCTTAAGGACAATGGACATAAATGTACATCCTGATGCTTTGGTACTTAATGCACCAGGACATATGTTTACATCCTGTACATGATGCAAACACCAGAGCAGTGCTCGCACCACACATGGCAGGCCCCAGCTGCTATCAGCCAGGGTCCCCCTAGTAATAGTGGATGTTAGCAATCACGCTAATGTCCTCCATTAACTCCTCAGATGCCTTGATCAATACAGATCACAGCATCTGCAGTAGTGTGGCACTTTAAATGGCTGATCTGATCAGCTGCGGCATGGCCACGGAAATCAGATCATCCAAGATGGCGGACCGGGGTTCCCTCACCTGTCTTCACCGCTCTCCCGGGGTTGTCTTCTCTGGTCTGACATTGAGCAGACAAGAGAAGATGATCGCCTATAATACTGATCAGTGCTATGCCTATGCATAGCACTGAACAGTATTAGCAATCAAATGTTTGCTATCAATAGTCCCCTATGGGGACATGAAAAGTGTTGAATAAATGTGAAAAAAGTTAAATATAAAAAAAAAAGTTGAAAAGGCCCCTTAATGTGACCAAAAAGTAGCAATTTCTGACTTTTATTTTAAGTTTACCCTGTTCATCATACAGGATCATTAACATAAAATTTTGATGGTCCATTTTAGTAACTGTTCAGAGTAGGAGAAAATCCCCATAGCAAACATATGCTGCTCTGGACAGTTCCTAAAATTGACACTAGAGGTCAGCAGAGAGCACTGTGGTCATGACATCAGAGGAGATGCATTTCTTTTTTGGATTTCTCTTTAGTATACAGCCCCTAAAAAGTACTGGAAGGATTAATATTTTTTAACAGAAGTGATTTACAAATCTGTTTTAACTTTCTGGCACCATTTTATTAAAAAAAAATAAAAAAGTTTTCCACGGGAGTACCCCTTTAATGGACCGAACATAGTTTACTAGTGACTACAGTTGGTCGTTTTCCAAGCGTATAATTTTAGTATGTAATTTTTGTGTAGTATCAAAGGCATAAGTGAATGGGTACACAGGGGTATACATAATATTTTGTCTGAAGAAGCGTTAGAAAAAGCATCACCTGCACTATCTACCTGTATCTGTATTGCAACCCTGCTGTCGGCTGGTCTCCCCTGCACATTCTTGTTCTGAGCAGTGAGGACGGCTTAACTGTTTAAATGCTGGCTCTTGCAGATAGTACAGTCACAGGGAGATGCTGCCCATGCTCATCCAAGTCAACAAAGAACTACAGAAGGACTTAACTAATGGCACCAAGTTACTTTAAAGCATAACAGATATTTTTAGGGGTGATTCTTAAAAATAGTATATTTTTGGGAATTCCAGCCTGTAGTACACACTATTATTTGCTATATTTATCAGTGCATCAGCATTGTTTTTCCAGGGGATCATAACAAGTAGCTGTAGCCAGAAATCAGAGGCACTGTTATATCCGAAACAGGAGCTACTGCGCAGGATACTGTAAGTTTGAATAGACCCTTAGGGTCTTTTCACACGTACAATATCCTGTGCATATTTAATGCCCAGGATTTAAAGCTGCAGATTTGAAGCTGTGTTCAGTCATTTAGTTTATATTGAATGCTGCAGCATAAAATCTGCAGCTTCAAATCTTGCACATGAGATATGCAGGATACTTTACAGGGATGTGGAAATCCTATCGCTCGACGCCCGGGACAAGTAGTTTTGGGCGCTGGGCAGGTGAATTTTTTATAGATTTAGCCCTGTATCGGGCGAGCAGGGACAGACAGACTTCACCCTTGTTTTTCTTTAATGCCGGTGTGAGGTGCAGGAGCCGATGCAAGTCTGCATCTCACACCGGCGCTCAGAGTGTATGGAGGGGGCAGTGGCGGCCCCCAGCTGATTTCAGTAGCCGGGGGCCGCTGCTCAGAGCCCCCCAGCCAGTGTGAGGGGATCTCAGGAGCGAGGGCAGAGCCCAAGGTCACACGTCTGCAGGAGATGATTAAGCGACGCCCATTCATCCCCCCCTCCCGGAGGATGGAGAGCGCAGCTCTGCATAACACAGGAAGACAGTATGTATGTAATGTATAATTAGGGGGGTGGGGTGTATCAGTGGCAGGTGTATGTATGATGTGTGCATATGTATGGTGTATGTGTCATGTGTATATATGAAGTGTATACAGTATGTGTATGGTGTCCGTGTGTATGTGATGTGAGTATGATGTGTGGTGTATCAGCGGCGGGTGTATGTATAATGTGTGCATATGTATGGTGTATGTGTCATGTGTATATATGAAGTGTATATGTGTATGGTGTCTGTGTATGTGTGATGTGTGTATGATGTGTGGTGTATCAGCGGCGGGTGTATGTATAATGTGTGTATATGTATGGTGTATGTGTAATGTGTGTATGTAATGTATGATATAGGGGGCAGCGGCAGGTGTATGTATGATGTGTGCATATGTATGGTGTATATTTATGGTCTGAGTGTTTATGTATATATGATGTGGGATGTGTGTATGTAATGTATGATGTGGGGGGGGAAGCAGCGGCGGGTGTATGTATGATGTGTGCATATGTATGGTGTATGTGTCATGTGTATATATGATGTGTGTATGGTGTATGTGTGATGTGTGTATGTAATGTATGATATAGGGGGCAGCTGCAGGTGTATGTATGATGTGTGCATATGTATGGTGTATATTTATGGTGTGAGTGTATGTGTATATATGATGTGTGTATGGTGTATGTAATGTATGATGTGGGGGGGAAGCAGCGGCGGGTGTATGTATAATGTGTGCATATGTATGGTGTATGTGTCATGTGTATATAAGATGTGTGTATGGTGTATGTGTGATGTGTGTATGTAATGTATGATATAGGGGGCAGCTGCAGGTGTATGTATGATGTGTGCATATGTATGGTGTATATTTATGTTGTGAGTGTATGTGTATATTTGATGTGTGTATGGTGTATGTGGGATGTGTGTATGTAATGTATGATGTGGGGTGGGGGAGCAGCGGCGGGTATATGTATGATGGGTCTATATATGTAATGTATAATAGAGGTGGCAGTGGCCGGTGTATGTATATGTGTATGTATGATATGTGTATGCATGTATGTTTTGTACAGGGGCGGACTGACAAGTGCTGCCGCCAGTTGTGCTATCTAATTTTATTTATTTTTAGCGATTTCTGGCCACCCGCACTAAATTGCACCCCCAGAATCCCGCCCCCTTCATACTCACCTGCCGACCAAGAGCCCCATGGATGCACGCAAACACGTCGAACCAAAACTACAACTCCCAGCATGTTACACCATGTCCTGAACTTTAGAACTATAAAGTGTAACATGCTGGGAGTTGTAGTTTTGGTTCGGGTCAGCTGCAGAGCCATAGGCTGTATCAGGGCATGCTGGGTATTGTAGTTACTAACTGTAATTCCCAGTATTCCTTGACACAGCCTATGCCTCTGCAGCTGACACAAACCAAAACTACAACACCCAGCATGTTACACAATAACCTTAACTGTACTATACAGTGCAACATGCTGCAACACCCACAGAACCATAGGCTGTATCAGGGCATGCTGGGTGTTGTAGTTATCTAGTAACTAAATGCAACTTCCAGCATTTTCTGACACATAGAGTAAGTAAAATGCACCACATAAACTGGAGAAGCAGAACACCCCCCAGTTACACAGTATTGTTCACTGTTATCCAATCAAAAGTCTCCATATATAAGTCCCTATGAAGACTGAAAAATAGTGCTAAAAATATTTTAAGAAGTGCGTATATATGTGAATAAGCCCCTAACCTAATAAAAGTTCCGATAAAAACTACAGATCACGGCACATAAGATTACCCTCATCCCTGTATATGGAAAATTTTGAGTTATAGGGGTCAGATGGGGGGGGGGCTTTCCTCGGGTGTAAAAGGAGCTAGCTACAGCCCTCCCACCGCTAATAGCCTGGCATGCTGCGATCACCGTGGCCGCTATTAAACCATTAGATCACCGCTGTTAAAGTTGACAGCAGTGACTAAAGGGATCTTATAACCATACCTGGTGGTCTAGTGGGGGGGGGGGGGGGGGGGGGGGATCGTACTATTTTGGTTGAAATTGTTTTATCTACCAGGACAAGTGGATTTTCTTGAGGGACAAGTAGATTGTGTTCCCCTTTAATCCCTTGGACAAGTAGTTTTTTTTTTTTTATTTCCACACCCCTGCTATACATGTAATTAGTCCCATAATTTGATAATTCCCTTATCAGCAACATTTCGCAGTCCTAATTCTTAAATCAAATCATAAACCTGTATTTTGCACTTAACAGTACTTTTACTTTTGAATAGTTTTATATCTTTATACCCAAAAAAAAAACAAAAGAAAATGATATATTATCCCTGAAGTGAAAAGAGAGAAGTATGTAACTAAATAGAACAATGTCGGGATATGCCTTTCTTGACTATACAGAAGATAAGTGTAGCTTACACTTTGTATTTAGTTCTTTTATTTTAGATGGATTTCAAATGAATGTTGTAGAGGTGCGGAGAGTGTTGAAAGTGCACTTGTGCCCTAATAGGAAACAAACACCACTAGAATTGGACAATTTTCAAAAAAGCCGGAACATAGCCGGACAGCAATTTGTTGTAACAATATGTTTGGAGGGCAGAGAATGAAAATCCAATCAGCAGAGAGATACAGAAGAGTAGTTCTGAAGAGGCAGCTAAGAGCGAGTGAGGTGAAATGACATTGAAAGTCATTATAGATGGAAAATGCAGCAGAGGCAACACCTGTCATAGAGCAATGAAAGGAGTGTGGTGCAAACATATTACAAGTGCGGACACACAGGCTTCGTACAAAATTATGATTGGATTTTCATTCAGTTGATTCAATTAGAACCTGTTTCCCATTATGGTTTACATGTTTTCACCATTGTACACTCCCTCGTTCAAAGGACATGCAAAAATAAGCTGAATATAGCTAGTAGATTGACATCAATATATTTATCTATTAAGTACAAATGCTCTAACTTTCTGCAGTTGACCCCAAAAATTTATAGATAATTATATTTTTTTTACAGTTGCTTTGATATTGTTGTTCATGAGATCAGCCATGCTAATGCACTTATCACATTAATACTGATGCATAACAGCGTTGTACACCAGTTGGTAATAGTATTGCAGCCATTTGTGTAATATAGTCCAGAATCCTGAGACAGATCTTATCTTTCATAGAAATGTGGGGTGTTTTTCTTTGTACATAACTTGCACTTAAAGCTCGGAAGCCACACCACCTAAAGTGGTGCAGGATGTAATAAACAATAAAAATTTCCCTGACAACCTTTACTTTGGGGTGTAAACAAACTTAACATTTGAATTGTATCAACTAACACACAAATATAGCACAGTGCCATCTATGGGCCAAATATTAAATCTCTTTTCCCATGCCATGCATATTGAGACTTGACTGTGAAGGCTTACTCAACTTTAAACTACTGTTCTCTCCTGGTAATACATTCATTCCTTTTAAATCACTGGTATATTGTACTAATGTTATAAACTGTATCCTTTTATTATTTCATTTTTAGAGTCTTTGGGTTATACAGGGTCGCACTAGAAGTCTGTGAATATATTATAATGTATGAGTAGTACAGAGCCACACGGACTACATATGCCCCTGTACAGTCTCTAGTACTTGGCAGGCATATCCTTCTGGGTCTAGATTATTTTTTGCACCCCCTACAATAATAATAATTAATTGCAATGTACCAATATTAGCAGCAGGGTGTATTTAGTGAAAAACCCTGTAATGCATTTTCTGTCCTAAAACATGCCAATCCAATTTTAGGCATTCCAATCAATTATTAAATAATTTCTGTCAATTATTAAATCTTTTCTGTAAAGTTGTCCTTTATGGCAGGGATAAAGCTAACAAGAAATTCCACCTACATTGCCTAAAATATAACTTTTATTGAAACAGTAATTAAAATAACTAACAATGCTCTACAACACCGTAAACTAATAATGGTGGTATGCAGTGAGTATCAATAAAGTGTCAAGTCAAATACATTAGTATTAGGTACATACATCAAAATGATGCCCAAAAAATGACAATATTCAATAGAATTGTAGTAATACAGTCAAATAGACACAATAGACAGTGACTTACAGTTCAGATGGACATATGCTTGAAGATGGAAAAACCATGGCTTTAAGAGGTGTAGCAGACTCTGGCTGGTATGGACAAAAGTAGGAGTGAATAACCGAATATTCCTCTTCAGGGAGAATGTAAATATATCCTATCTAGAGTCACATAGTTGCTTGACATGAAAGCACATCAAAAGCATAGTATCAGTAATACACTCTGTAAATAATGGCATCAAACAGAGAAAATTACAATGTAAGATTGACACATATGATGATGCATCATCATACCACCCAAAAATGATTAAAAAAAATACTATAGTATCGATAAATAATGTGGAAAGCCACATGAATGAAAATATAGAAAGACAACCTCAATGTGTCCCGTCCCCCCAAGGTAGATATTCAGTAGGGTTCCTCAGGAGGTGTAATAAAATGAAAAAAGAGAAGAAAGCAAAAAAACTAGAAAACTCTGGCTCATGATAGCGAGTCAGAGTCCTGTACAGTCTCGGAGCTTAGGGGTGCACACCAATGGTTGTGCATGTCAACGATAAGTCCGCACAACCAGGTTTAAGTACCGACCAGGTGGACACCAATAAATGGCTCATTGATGCTGAATTTACAGCAATTGACTCCACACCTAGTCTAAAAACTATTTTCTCTGAACTTCTCTGAGCTTATAAAAATAACATCAAATCATGGTGGGAGGTACAATCCTTAGAAACATACAATAGGAATAATATAATTCCAAAAGGGTTAAGAATCAATATTACTCCGGCCGAGCGGTCCCGCTGGGAACAGTTAAATGACAGGCGGGGGAAGGATTCAATTGCAAGCTCAATCAGGTTCATGACAATTTTGTTAGAAGAGGAAAAATCTGTTTTTGAACAGTCCTCCATTAAACTTCAGAATTAACTACAAAAGCACTTAACTATAAAAAAAAAATCCTGATTTCCCTAGGCGGGAAACTATCCTCAAGTCCTCCATTGAATGTTTTTAGACTTCATTAAAAGATCGAAAACATAAACAATATATCAAAGACAGGATTTAAAAATAAATCAGCCTATAACTTTTTAACAAACACACAGACTCAGTCAAACACCCAAAGTAACATCTCCTTCTCTGAGGCAGAACTCTCGGAGACTGAGAGACAAGCACAGAACTATCTGAGAAGGGAACAGAGAGGTGGTAGAGGGAGTCCAATGGAGGAGACCGCTCTATTCCTCAAACTTCAGCTCCATCCTCTTCTGGTTCTTCGAGATCTCTCCCTTCCTCTTTTTTAGAGTCACAGGGAGTCCTAGAACAGTACAATCTGAGGGGCAAATCTGTAACTCGGGGCCGACCAAAGAAAACATAAATTCAAATCAAATTATAAATTTAACGGCATGTGTCTTTTCTGATGTAGAATTGAGAGTCCTGGCAAAAGGCTCCTCCTTATAATTTGACTCATTTACCTGGTCAAAGGATGTGATCATTGTTGCCAGGAAGCTCAAATGGAAAAAATGATTTCGTCAACAGGACCGCAAGCAGTCTGGCACTCTGGGCTTAGGTGATATAGATTTTTCCGATATCAGAGTTCCAGCTGAACTATAGGAGGAGGGCCAAAGAAATAATGGCGATGGCCCCTTTACCTTGCTGAAGCCCAAGAGTACCACTGAGTGACATTGGGAGTATTTACATCTTTATTGATCTTTTTATAAGAGATATTCAAAAAATGTATACACATAGACGTGGGGATAAAAATCTTTCCCCTGATGAATTTGTCACCCTGAAAAAACTTGAACCTGAAATAATCTTATTTTTAAGAATGCTGACAAAGGGGATAACCTTGTGGTTCTTCACCATCCCCAATATCTGAAAATGTGCCATACCTTATTAAATGACGAAGCCACCTATGGGATATTACAAAATGACGCCACCAATGATATCCTCTGGGTTCTAGAATTCATGTTGATTTCAGCTTTGGATAACCGTGTTATTTCATGTGATGAACTGGCTTTCATGCTACCGAAACATCTGTTGATACTGACATTTTATGCCTTACCCAAGATCCATAAGGGGCTTAGTCCCATTGTCTCAGGTGTGGGCTCTCTTACCCAGAATGCCGTTATCTACCTAGACACCTTTTTGCGCCAGTTCGTCACCACTCTCCTTGGCATCCATCGACCACTCCCTTGGCATCCATTGACGTGGAGGCTCTTTATAGCACTATCCCAGCTGACTCTCTGATTGAAGCTGTGAAATATTTTTTGATAGGTAGAGGCAATCAATTTGGGGTCCATAACGACTTTATCCTCTATTTGTTGTGATTAATTTTAACCCACAATTACTTCACCTTTTAATGGTAAGTTTTTCCACCAGCTCAGGGGTACCGCAATGGGGAGCCCTTGTGCCTCCACATACGCGAATATACTCCTGGGCTGATGGGAGGACACTTTTGTCTTCCCTGGTACAGGACCTTGGTGGTGCCCGCAGATCTTATTCTGGGGTCGCTATATTGATGATATCTTGGTCCTTTGGTCGGGCAGTGAGGATTCTTTTTGGAGAATTTGTGGGTTAACTCAACAATAATTGTAAAGGTTTAAGATTCACTTTTAAAATAGGTCTGTCTGAAATACGTTTCCTGGACATTCTTATTAAAAAAGGGCTACCTTTGTACTAAAACATACTGTAAACCCACAGCATCTAATAGCCTACTTCGCTTGGAGAGTCATTACCCTCAGAGGCAAAAAAACAGGTATTCCTAATGGACAATACCTTAGAATTAGACGAAATTGTTCATCTCTCTCTGATTATCAACATCAGGCTCTTGATCTAAAGTCAAGATTTTTAGAGAGGGGCTAACCATCTAGGACCCTGTGTCAAGCTTAGACAAATGCTCTATGCCAAGAGAGATCTACACTTTTTACTCCTAAGGTTAAGGATGAGGAGGAGCACATCATCCGCCTTTTTGGGACTTTTGATGATCAGAATATGACGGTTCTTTCTTTTCTACGACACCACTGGGGAATCCTCCTAGCAGATCCAGATATTGCGGATGTTATTGCCAAGAGACCTTCGGTCACATATAGGTGGGGTACGTCAATAGGTGACCACATAATACATGTTCACTATAGCCCCCCTGCACCAAAAGGAACCTGGTTGGATCGAAGGCCCCTTGGCATGTTTAGATGAAGTGGCTCAAAGGTGGGTCATCTTTTTGCAGCTCTCGGACGGGTCAGATATTCACAATCAGGGACTTTGTTAATTGTCGTAGCCAAGGGGTAGTCTATTTTGGCACATGTATTTGTTCTAAACAATACATAGGAAAAACCAAATGAGAGTTTAGACGCAGAGTGGGGGAGCACCTGGGGGATGTCAGACCTGGTAGGGGATACCCCGATATCCCGCCATGTTCAGCATTCACACCAGGGTGATAAGTCTTTATCCTTTACAATTATTGAGGCAGTAAGACCTTACCCCCGTCGAGGAGACTGGGACAGATTTATCCTAAGAAAGGAGGCGCAATGGATTTTCATAATGGGGACGGTAGTACCAAATGGTCTTAATGACCAGTTATCTTATCAGTGCTACATTGAATAAATAGTTTTTCTGAATATGTGTTTGGGTATTTTTTAGAAGTCTCTTTCCCTATTGTCTATATACTATATCCTGGGTTCTCAACCTGGGGCACGCCAAGGGTTGTTTGGGGGTACGCGAAAGCACTGTCAAATACTGGCCATGCATTGGCCAGTATTTGACAGCGCAAAGCCGCAGCAGCTCACTGTACAGTAGCGTGGCCCGAGCTGCTGCCGCGGCTACCGTGGGTGTGCTGCGTGGTTGCCGGGGAAACGTGTGACCTCCTCTGACGTTGCGCGGAGTTGCCGCACAGCGCAGGAGGACATCAGACGTCACTGTGGCCCTGCCGAAGGGACACGCTGCATGAAGTAGCAACAAACAGGGTCCCGTAGGAGGCCAGGTAGAACGTAAAAAAAAGTTAATAACAACTGTGTGGGCTGGAGGGGGGATGTATTGGACAGAGGGGGGGGATGTATTGGATGGAGCACAAGGCATTAAGAGGGAGAGGGATAATGGCGGAGGGAGGGATGGGGAGTAAATTTTATTGCCTTGTGCTTTATTACTCCCCATCCCCCCTCCGCCATTATCCCTTTCCCCCTCCATCTTAATGCCTTGTGCTTTATTACTCCTCATCCCCCCTCCGCCATTATCCTTCTCCCCCTCCATTTAATCATTATGAGGAGTAATAAAGCACAAGGCATTAAGATGGAGGGGAAAGGGATAATGGCGGAGGGGGGGATGGGGAGAAATAAAGCACAAGGCATTAACATTTTTATTCTTTGTGCTTTATTAATCCCCATCCCCCCTCATCCCCCCCCCCTCCGCCATTATTCCTCTCCCCATCCATCTTCATTTCTTTCACCATTTCCCCCCTCCATCTTAATCCCCTTGTGCCATTATTCCCCCCTCCCGCAGATCCTCTTTTGCCATATCGGATAATAATGGCACAAGGGGATTAAGATGGAGGGGGGGGGGGGGAAATGGCGCAAGAGATTAAGATGAAAGGGGAGAGGGATAATGGCGGAGGGGGGATGAGGAGTAATAAAGCACAAGGCATTACATTTCAATGCCTTGTGCTTTATTACTCCACATCCCCCCTCCGCCATTATCCCTCTCCCCCTCCATCTTAATCCCCTTGTGCTATTATTCCCCCTCCATCTTAATTCCCTTGTGCTATTATTCCCCCCTCCATATTAATCCCCTTGTGCCATTATTATCTGATATGGCAAAAGGGGATCAGTGGAAGGGGGGAATAATAGCACAAGGGGATTTAGATGGAGGGGGGAATAATGGCACAAGAGATTAAGATGGAGGGGGGGGGGGTTGATTATTCCCCTCCATCTTAATCCCCCTGTGCTATTATTCCCCCTCCATCTTAATCCCCTTGTGCTATTATTCCCACCTCCCTCTGATTTGGCATTTTGACGTTTTTTCCGATTAATCGATTAATCAATAAAATAATCGACAACTAATCGATTATTAAAATAATCATTAGCTGCAGCCCTAGATATTTTGTTATTCACTCCTACTTTTGTCCATACCAGCCAGAGTCTACTACACCTCTTAAACACATAATTTTTCCATCTTCAAGCATACGTCCATCTGAACTGTAAGTCACTCTTTGTCTATTGTCTATTTGACTGTATTACTACAATTCTATTAAATATTGTCATTTTTTGGGCATCATTTTGATGTATGTACCTAATTCTAATGTATTTGACTTGACACTCACTGTATACCACCATTATTAGTTTACGGTGTTGTAGAGTATTGTTTATTATTTTATTTACTGTAGCAATAAAAGTTATATTTTAGGGGATGTAGGTGGAATTTCTTGTTAGCTTGGTCTATCCCTAATCCATTGTACTTATTTAATTCTTGTTGCTTTATGGCAGGGATGAAACAATTTATACAAAATTGCCTTTGTTTTGGCCATTTCTAATTAGTGCGTGTGAGGTTTAAGCTTAAAAAGCCAAAATAATACATTTGGTAAAAATCACCTTAATTATATTGTATAAAACACTTTTACGAAACACGTAATGACAAGGACATTTTAAACACAAAACACAATTGTAATTACATATTATAGTGAAAGATTCCATTAGAAATATTTTACTGCATATACACATTGATATTTTCCGCACATAATAGAACTGATTTGCATATAATTGGTAAGTACTGATTGAGCGCTAGAAAGAAAGAAGTTTATTGTCACTAAACTCCAGGATAGATTTTCGAGGACTGTAAATACTAGGGGGAGACAATTCAACTTAAATTTTTGCACAAATCGCCTGTATCAAAATGTTGCGTGTGTTATGTGATATTTTACATTTTTCTCTTTCTAACGATACAACATTTCTAGTGTACATCTGACATCTACCAAACACCTGACATGTATGGAACTTATACAGTGCTTAATTTTTTGATCTTGGATCTACAAGTAATATAGCTTCCTGAAACAATATTCCTTAAACGGGTATTCCAGGAAAAACTTTTTTATATATATCAACTGGCTCCAGAAAGTTAAACAGATTTGTAAATTACTTCTATTAAAAAATCTTAATCCTTTCAGTACTTATGAGCTTCTGAAGTTAAGGTTGTTCTTTTCTGTCTAAGTGCTCTCTGATGACACGTGTCTAGGGAAACGCCCAGTTTAGAAGAGGTTTGCTATGGGGATTTGCTTCTAAACTGGGCATTTCCCGAGACAGGTGTCATCAGAGAGGATTTAGAAAGAAAAGATCAACCTTAACTTCAGAAGCTCATAAGTACTGAAAGGATTACGATTTTTTAATACAAGTAATTTACAAGTCTGTTTAACTTTCTGGAGCCACTACATTTAATTGTCCTTTTACAGTGTTTTTAGAAAGACATTGTACAGCCAGTAGTACCTCATATAATAGATAACACTGACATCTGCCGCTAAAAAAAACTAAAACAAAAAGTAGCATAACCAACACAAACTGTGGATTTTTGATGCTTTTTAGTAGTAAGAACCCTCACAATCTGCATGGAAGAAAAGGGCCATATGAGACAACATTGTCCATATTGGATAAGGCAGTATCTGGAACTACATCCCATCTCTATTCAGACTATAATTTATTTGCTTTAACACTAAACTCTTTTTATGCTGCAAAAAACAAATGTTTTTAGATTTCTGACTCAATTAGTTATGTAAGTAAGTGTCCAAAGAGAATACCGTAAAAGAAAATCTACAGAAGAAACCAATGACATTAACATTCATTCAGTTATTGTTGGAAGATGAACAAAATATCACTTTTACTGTATGCAGGATTTAAGGGGGGTATTGTGGTGTTTATTGACTCTCCAGGCATTTGCCCTCCCGAGTACTTGAGCTGTTACAGCGTGTCCGAGAAGAACACACTTGCATTCTTTTTTTTCTTGTTTTCTTTTTAGCTTTATTCGGCGACAATTTGGCATTGTTCATCAACAATATGTCCTTGAATTTTATATACATTTAATGTCTATACTGTTTTTCTTATTTATTGCTTTGTATTACATTTTTTTTTTTTTGCTGCCCTCATTAAGCAGCTCATCTCTTCTGCATGCTTGCAAGACAAAAGGTCCTTGAGCAGGACCTGCCAGCTTAGCCAATCACTGGCCGAGATGAGACATCACTGTAGCTGGTGATTGGCTGAGCAAGCAGGTCCTGTTTTGACCTCTTGTCTTAGATGCAGGCTGAGGAGAGATGAGCATCAAGGCACTGGGAAAGCCCCAGTAATCTATAAATTTAATAGTTGAATACCCCTTTAATTACAGGGAAGGTAAAAAGTACACTTCCCCAGGGTCTCCATCAGCCACCCTCTCCATTTTGTGATTCAGTCTAGCAAAAAATGAGGAGGATTGGTCATACATGTATATATGGCTCTTTCTTTTCAAATCTATGGGACTCATTGGGGGATATTTAGCAAAGCTGTCTATGTCCCGCATCAATATAGACCAAACTACAGAGCGTCAGGCTGGTCTATTGTGCGCCTAATGTATCAAAAGGCGCACGGCTCTTGATAAATTCTGCACACGGACTTCGGGATCTATGCTTTAGACTTTATTTAAACCTGCTCCAGCATGGTCTGACATTTCAGCGTACTTTCAGCCGATGCGACTTGTCGCTGAAAAGTCGCTTTTGATAAATTCAGCACCAATGCATTTTTCCATCTAAAATAGACTAGAATGCATCATGTTCTAAAAATCCTCCAAAGCAAAAGTTGCACAAATTTAGACTGCGACTTTGCGACAAATTTAGACAGGAAAAACAAGCCTAAATCCTTTGATAAATCTCCCCCATTGACTTTAAAGTGGCCATACATTTTTAGTAACTTTCAGCTGAGGTTATTCGGCTGACAGTTATCTCTCCTGGCCTCCCTATAAAAATGTATGTTTGGCATGGTCGGAGTTTGTGTTTCATATATATGGGGAAGGGTGAAGTAAGCTGCATGCCAGACAGCTCTGGTGCCAGCTAATCCCTCAAAGACCAATAGTGCCAAAGAGTAAAAATCCGACATGCCCGACAAGCTAATTGAAGCTGACTAACCTGAATTTGTTGCGAATTTCAGGAAATATTCGATTTGCAACGAATGCGAATATCGCCACGATTCGATTGCGCAAATCGCTTAATTAAACTCCATTTACTGCCGTGCAGGCTCCAGGGCATCTAAAATGGCAGATCCACATGTCAGTACATGGGGCAAGGAACGCTGGGAAGGTGGGATGACCCTGAATCACATGCAGGATTCAGCCACTATATGGTCTCCTTCTACTGATGCCACCTCCAGGCTTGATCATTGTGCTGCCATGTGACATGTGACTCCTTGTTAGATTAGATCCTTTGTACCCACAAGCCGGGACACTAAAACTTGGGAGTTAAGAGTTAATTTCAAAACCCTCAATTTCAATTTAAAAATCTTACATTTCTATTTAAAATTCTTAAATTTCAATGGTCTCCTCATGCTTCTGCCAACTCCAGGCTGTGCCATTCAAACACTATATGGTCTCCTTATGCATCACCCACCTCCAGGCTCTGCCATTCAGGCAAAATATGGTTTACTGATGCTGCTTGGCCTGGGTCTGGAAATAACATTTTTTTATGGTAGCACTAGCTACCCAAAATCTTCGGTTTAAATTTCAGAATTCATCTTTTAATCTTAGGGACTGTGAAGCCCTAGTGTCTACTCATGCGGCTGCCAACTACTGGCTGTGCCATTCAGACACTATTGTCTCCATATATTGACTGTGTATTGTAGGAAACATGTGGGTATCCTTGAGTTACTCTCCCAGCATTATTGCCATGTTGATACCAGACCAGTTATAAATGGAATATTGCCAAAGATTAGCAGAAACAGGGAACTGTGGATACTGACCACCGGCTGTTGGAATTAACTGACTATCCCAGGTGGTAGATTTACCATTATGAAGTTCCTCAGTTTCAGTAGGCTTTAAGTTGTTCATTCTTTGTTGTGGTTCTTCAGTTGCAGAATTAAGTTGTATCGTAATTTCCTGTTCCTCCGATAAGCTAATTTCACTGGAACACATAATACTCATATTGTCATCTAATGAAGGATCCTTTTCTTCAGAGAACCTATGTATCATTTTATTATTTTGAATCTCAGGTGGTATTCTGACAATTTCTGATTATAATGGAATTTTGGAATCTGGGACACTTGTAAAAATAAGTATTTTTAAGCATACTGTAGCACATTTTTCTGCACTCATGAGTGCATACCACATATGTACATCTATGTAGTGTACTATTTTGTACCTGTTAATCTGTCAAGGGTCTATCTACTGTGAAAGGACAGCCAATAGTACACACTTGCTGCTGTTCTAGACAAATGCTGTTTTAAGCGAAGTGAAGCGTATTGTACTCCCCTCATATACGCAATAAATAAAAATTTAAATTTAAAAATCAGAAATTTCAATGGTCTCCTCATGCTTCAGCCAACTACAGGCTGTGTCACTCAGGCAATATATGGTTTACTGATGCTGCTGGGCCTGAGTCTGGGAATAAACATTTTGTTATGGTAGCACTAGCTACCCAAAATCTTTGGTTTAAATTTCAGAATTCATCTTTTAATCTTAGGGATTGTGAAGTCCTAGTGTCTACTCATTCTGCTGCCAGCTCCAGGCTGTGTCATTCAGCCACTATATGGTCTCCTGATGCTGCCAACACCTCCACGCTGTGTCATTCAGCCACTATATGGTCTCCTCATGCTGCTAACACCTCCACGCTGTGTCAGTCAGCCACTATATGGTCTCCTCATACTGATGCTCTGTCATTGTGCCACTCTGCGGCAGTGATTCTAAAAGCGATGCCTGTAATCTGCATGTCATACTGAATAACAGTGTTATTTCACTACCCCAGAACTCTCCATATGCGTGTTAGAACACAGCAAAATGTTCTATACCCCTATTGAGGCTCTCTGTAGGCCAGACATAGACGTTTTTAATATAGATTCCTGCAAATAAATTTGGATCGAAAAATTTGGCGAATAGGCCAAATAAAATTTTTCAAAAGTTCGCTCATCTCTATGCCCAACCCTTCCCTCCACCAACATATTCTGGAAGAGTCTGGAGACCACCATACACCCTAGACAGGTTCAGCCAATAGTAGTCTAAGATGTATGGGTACTTTAAGTGAAGAGAGCCACCATTATGTGGGTATAATAGAAGGTAAAAAATACTATGCTACTTTAGTTAAGAAGTCTGTTCATGCTCAATAAATATCTCATCCTGCATATATAATTTTTTGCACTAGCATAATATAAGGTTCCCATTGTCACTGTACTGAGTTACAGATCCCAGAAGTGTATTGTAACCGAGGCACGTTTTATGTAAACGTCTGTGAATTATAGCTAATGTATGCTGCCATAAATTATTAACAGTCCATCACTTGTTATGCAGAACATGAGCGATGTAGATTTTAGTAGCTTATGTTTTGTCATCCTTCTCTATCACCATACCTGTGCACAGATGTCTTCCATTGTGTTTTGATCATTGTATAACTCAATGTATAGATAAGATTTTCTTGTGTCAGGCATTTCCCTCCGTAGCAGAATTACTAAGCATGCAGTTACTATTTTCTTGCAGATGCATAGAATTTTTGCTACTCTGTTTTCTCATGTAAATTTATTTTTAAAATCCCTGTGATAATTGATGATTCTGTATCTAATCTATTATGTTTAGGATCCCTAGTACTTCCTGGAATCCAATAGTTTAGTTTATTTCAGTCCCTGGTATTTCTTACACTATTGTTTCCAGCCCCTGTTGTATAGTGGCCCTTTGACCTTAGTACCACATGAACCTGGTGCCCTGTATCACTGAAAACCCCTGGTAATAATTTATTTGGTGTCCTGGAGTCTCCTATGTCCAGTAATTGGGTGAGTGCACCATCTTCAGTATCCAGTGGTTTGATGAACCCAGGCCCTGGTGTGTAATACCTTGTCGCTCTTGCAATGTTTCTCTTTATGCAGATATTTTTATCTGATGATCTTGGTGACTTTTTAGTAAATCAATTTTGGCACTACTCTCAAATATTTGTATTCACCATGTAAAAATAATGTTGAGAATCTTATTCAGGACTCTGATATGTTAGTTACTTTTTTAATTCATTGAAATGGGTGTGTCTATTTATCCTCTTTGGCTATAAGTTGACATTTACAATGGCTTTATTGTCAATAGGGGGACATTTAGAAGGCAGGATTTCAATGTTTTGTAGAGATTCTAATACTATACATAGTACAGTAGTCTACAATACATATAATGGTCTTTCCTGGACCATTGTAACCGAAAACCATACTCAACATACAATTCCACACATGGTCCAATTTCTGGTTCAGTAGTTTTTATTAGGAGTTTTAAAGTACAAGTTAAAGGATATCTGTAGTGCAATAAAACTTATCCCCTATCCGAAGGATAGGTCGCGGGGGGTCCGAGTGCTGGGGCCCCTGGGGATCTCCTGGATGGGGCCGCAGCAGTATGCTGGATAGGGGGCATTCCTTCCACGCATGACGCGGGGGCGTGTCTGCCGCGGCTTTCTGCTGGGGACGAAACTTCACTTCCTGCAGATTGCCGCGGCCCCATCCAGGAGATCCCAGGGGGCCCCAGCGCTCGGACCCCCCACGATCTATAACTTAGCACCTATCCTTTGGATAGGGGATAAATTATTTTGCACTGGAATACTCCTTTAATACAATAAACATAAAACAAAAAAAAAGACAAATAAGATATATATCATATGTACTCGACAAAGTCGCCAGATGATCCAATTTTATCCATATTATCTTTTGGTCACATAATGTTGCCACAAAAACCCTAATTTTGCCATCCACAAAAAGTGTATAAAAACATAACTTTTATTGCCTTACACCAGATAAAAACTTCCAACC
Source organism: Hyla sarda (assembly GCF_029499605.1). Classification (NCBI taxonomy): domain Eukaryota; kingdom Metazoa; phylum Chordata; class Amphibia; order Anura; family Hylidae; genus Hyla; species Hyla sarda. The sequence goes on along the minus strand of NC_079193.1, from coordinate 162,118,805 downwards.
CACTACTCTCGTTCGTTAAAAAATTCTTAGTGCACGATACTATACTTGCTACAAAATATGTACATCTGTGTGTGATGGTGTGGCTGCAATACATATATATCTTTAGTGTATATTATATCTATAGACAATCAACGAGATATTATGTATTTCATATTGCAAATGGTAAAGTACACCTATTAAAGTTTAATATTCTATATTGGAAATAATCAGTTCAAAATATGACCAACAGGTGGTTTTAAAGGCATCTACTCATAAATAATTTACAAAAAAGGCAAGAATTTATAAAAAAGAAAAAAAAGAAAAATAAGTTGAAGGCGGTGTATCTGACATTCTTCTTCACGTAACAATTTTACATTTAAATTCCCACGATGGGGTCCCAATTTGCATTTGCTAATACCCCAAAACTTAAGATCCAGGGGATTAATGCCATGTGTTTTTTTTCCATATGCCGTGATAGTGGAGTATCGGTCTGTGTGTATTGATTGTACTTAAATGCTTGGAAATCCTCTGTTGAACCGTCTTTCCAACTGTTGGGCAGTCTTTCCAATATACAATTTGGGACAGCTCTATTGAGCAGCATAGATCACTCCCATAGTTTGACAGTTTATGAAATCTTGAGTGACATAAAGTCAGTTATCCAACCGATTAGCAAATTATTTAGTATGAGGTAAGTAATGACAGAAAGAACACCGACCACATGGATGGGACCACTTGACTGGGGATCATGATGATAACTTTTGCCAGTTGATTAGTGGAGGTGGAACAAAAAAAGAGAAACAGAAACATAACCGCATTTCCACCATTTGTATTTTGATATACTTGCTTCTTCGCATAATTTCAAAAACTAACAGGTTGTTGGTATACATTTTCATCAAAAAGTACAAGCCCACTCATAGAAACATAGAAACAGAGGGCTGGAAGAATGGTAGGAGGAAACCCATATGCAGTCTCCTGCTAGGTTTGGGACCCACTCTGACTAGGTGGCCTTGACGTGGCGAGTGGGCTTGTACTTTTTGATCAAAATGTATACTATCAACCTGTTAGTTTTTGAAATTATGCTGAGAAGCAAGTAGATAAAAATACAAGTGGTGGATGTGGAGCTGTGTTTCTTTATTTTTGTTGTACATTAGTGGAGGTGGGTTTTCGATAAATGTCTGTATGTACACAACCCTGGTGATCAACAGAAATAGTTAAATCCAAAAACAGTGACAGCTTAATGTGAATGTTAAATGAGCTGTTATTGCTTTACATGTGACATATTTTAACATCATGTATGTTTTATGTATGCAGGCTTGGTGCACCATGTTTCAAACTTGATTGTGGAAACAGCAGCTTTGTATCTGGACGATGACAAAAGTCGATTAAAAGCTGCCAATGCCCAGCTACTTTCTCTTCTTGAGGTTCTGCATTGTATTCTAAAATACACATCTGGTGTAGTACGAGTGGTCATTCAGGTATGGAAACAAAAGTACATGCTATATACAACATTTTATTCCATTTGAATATTCAATATGCAAATAGTATGCACAGGTAAATTGAAAAAGCATGGTGCAAAAGTAAAGATCAGTAACCTAAGTGGAAAATTATGAGAGACTGGAAATCAAAGCAAAACTGGTTCAGCTGCCTATACAAAGTAAGCGGGAAAGTCAGTCTCCACAACCTTAGATTTTGGTGCTCAGAAAAACCATTGAGCAGATTTATCAAAACCTGTGCAGAAGATAAGTTGGCCACTTGCCTATAGCAACAAAATGGCTTTTATTTTTATTTTTCAGAAGCCTTTTAAAAATAAGAGAAGCGATCTGATTGGTCTCTGTGGACAACTGGTCAACTTTTCCTCTGCACAGATTGTGATAACAGGGGGGACAACCTGGGCAAATGTCCAAAAGGGCCTCCTGAACTCTAGAGGTACAGTACAGACCAAAAGTTTGGACACACCTTCTCATTCAGTTTTCTTTATTTTCATGATTATGAAAATTGTAGATTCACACTGAAGGCATCAAAACTATGAAATAACACATGTGGAATTATATACATAACAAAAAAGTGTGAAAATATGTCATATTCTAGGTTCTAGCCACCTTTTGCTTTGATTACTGCTTTGCACACTCTTGGCATTCTCTTGATTAGCTTCAAGAGGTAGTCACCTCAAATGGTCTTCCAACAGTCTTGAAGGAGTTCCCAGAGATGCTTCGCACTTGTTGGCCCTTTTTGCCTTCACTCTGCGGTCCAGCTCAACCCAAACCATCTCGATTGGGTTCAGGTCCGGTAACTGTGGAGGCCAGGTCATCTGGCGCAGCACCCCATCACTCTCATTCTTGGTCAAATAGCCCTTACACAGCCTGGAGGTGTGTTTGGGGTCATTGTCCTGTTGAAAAATAAATGACGGTCCAACTAAACGCAAACCGGATGGAATAGCATGCCGCTGCAAGGTGCTGTGGTAGCCATGCTGGTTCAGTATGTCTTAAATTTTGAATAAATCCCCAACAGTGTCACCAGCAAAGCACCCCCCACCATCACACCTCCTCCACACCAGCACACCTGTGAAGTGAAAACCATTTCAGGTGACTACCTATTGAATCTCAACAAGAGAATGCCAAGAGTGTGCAAAGCAGTAATGAAATATTTTCAGTTGTTTCACACTTTTTTGTTATGTATATAATTCCACATGTGTTAATTCATAGTTTTAATGCCTTCAATGTGAAGCTACAATTTTCATAGTCATGAAAATAAAGAATATATGTGATAGGTGGTCATAGGGAGCAGTATATATGTGATAGGAGGGCATAGGGAGCAGTATATATGTGATAGGGGGTCATAGGGAGCAGTATATATGTGATAGAAGGTCATACAGAACAGTAAATGTGAGATAAGGGGCCATAGAGAGTATGTGATAGGGGGTCATAGGGAGCAGTATATATGTGAAAGGGGGTCATAGGGAGCAGTATATATGTGATAGGAGGTCATAGGGAGCAGTATATATGTAATAGGGGGTCACAGAGAGCAGTATATATGTGATAGGAGGACATAGGGAGCAGTATATATGTGATAGGGGGTCATAGAGATTAGTATATATGTGATAGGTGGTCATAGGGAGCAGTATATATGTGATAGGAGGGCATAGGGAGCAGTATATTTGTGATAGGTGGTCATAGGGAGCAGTATATGTGATAGGGGGTTCTAGAGAGCTGTATATATATATATATGTGATAGGGGGTCATAGGGAGCAGTATATATGTGATAGAAGGTCATAGGGGGCAGTATATATATATATATATATATATATATGTGATAGGAGGTCATAGGGAGCAGTATATATGTGAAATATGGGGTCATACAGAACAGTATATGTGAGATAGGGGGTCATAGGGAGCAGTATATATGTGATAGGAGGTCATAGGGAGCAGTAAATAAGTGATAGGAGGTCATAGGGAGCAGTAAATATGTGATAGGAGGTCATAGGGAGAAGTATATATGTGATAGGAGGTCATAGGGAGCAGTATATAGTACAGACCAAAAGTTTGGACACACCTTCTCATTCAGAGTTTTCTTTCTTTTCATGACTATGAAAATTGTAGCTTCACATTGAAGGCATTAAGGCATCCAGGCTGTGTAAGGGCTATTTGACCAAGAAGGAGAGTGATGGGGTGCTGCGCCAGATGACCTGGCCTCCACAGTCACCGGACCTGAACCCAATCGAGATGGTTTGGGGTGAGCTGGACCGCAGAGTGAAGGCAAAAAGGGCCAACAAGTGCTAAGCATCTCTGTGAACTCCTTCAAGACTGTTGGAAGACCATTTCAGGTGACTACCCCTTGAAGCTCATCAAGAGAATGCCAAGAGTTTGCAAAGCAGTAATCAAAGCAAAAGGTGGCTAGAACCTAGAATATGACATATTTTCACACTTGTTTGTTATGTATATAATTCCACATGTGTTAATTCATAGTTTTGGTGCCTTCAGTGTGAATCTACAATTTCCATAGTCATGAAAATAAAGAAAACTCTGAATGAGAAGGTGTGTCCAAACTTTTGGTCTGTACTGTATATGTGATAGGAGGTCATAGGGAGCAGTATATATGTGAAATACAGGGTCATACAGAACAGTATATGTGAGATTGGGGGACATACGGAGTAGTATATGTGAGATATGGGGTCATACAGAAAAGTATATATGAGAGAGGGCCACGGGGAGCAATGTGTGGAGGGGGGATGGTCTTTTGGTCCAGTCACCAATACAGGTCATCACCAATAAACAGAATATCTGATCGGTGAGACCTGACCCCTGGGACCACCACTGGTCATGAGAATAGAGGTCCCTTGTCCCCCAAATGAATGGAGCAGCAGCACATGATCACCTGCAGCTCCATTTGTTCTCTATGGGACTTATAAACATTGCTGATCGCTGCACTCACATGTATGGAGACCCTATAGAGAAATAATGGAGTGACATGGGATCATGTGCAGCCATCTCTTTGTTTTGGCACTTTGTGTTTTCTATGCTGTAAAAATTACTTTTACCCACAGTGGCCAAAAGTCAGAGAGGAGTGGCCAGGGATCTACAATGCCCCGGGGCTGCCAAGCCTCTCTTCTCTGGCGTCACAACAGCGCCCCAGTCTGACTGACACTCGGCTCTGTTTCTTTCTCAGTCAGTGCTGTGATGTCAGAAAAGAGCTTGTAGATCCCTGACTACGCCTCTCTGACTTTTGGCAACTGTAGATAAAAGCCATTTTTACAGCATAGAAGACAAGGAGTGCCAAAACAAAGATATGGCCGCAGTATACCAGTGATCGGCTTATGCTGTGCTGACAGGTTATTGACCTATTTTTGTGTGACAGTTGCGCTTTAAACAAGAAAGTATTCACTATGGGGGAGATTTATGAAAGCCTATGTAGAGGATGCTACTCTCATTTTTAAAAAGGCCTCTGATGGGTTGCTGTGGGCAACTCCACCACTGATCCTCTGCACAGGTTTTCATAAATCTCTTCCTATATAGCTTAGATTTGGACCCTATAATGCATTTGTGTTATGACCTTCAGCTGAGATGCAGCACAATTCAACATGGTGATCTTTGGTCATGTGACCCATGGGCTCCATTTTTATTTTTGCCCAGGGCCACACTTAGTCTAAAACTGGCCCTGAATTCCTCCTCCCACCTGGGTCCTGTCTTGGAGATTGCGAGGGGTTCTCTTCGTGTCAGTATTATTTTACTACAAAAGGTGAAAATGATTAACCAGAAGCCATGGAAAGACCCAAGGAAACTATTATTATGTTTTTTCCAACAATTTTAGATTGCAAAGGGCTAAAATTGTCTTTAACTCCGTTTGTATACCTTAAAATTTAATGATGGACTTGCTGTAGAAGACATGAAAAAAATGCTGGCCACATATTTATCTGAAGACCAGGCCAGTAATGAGCTTGGTGTTATAGTTGTAAAAAGTTAAGGGTTAGTTTTTCAATAATGAAAATGTATGCAACTTTTCAATATACTTTCTGTCATTTCCTCCTTATTTTCTATGTCTCTGCCTGCAATCATTCAGTAGAACCTTTATTGTTCACCTTTAGCAGACAAAAGTCTGTCCTAATCACATGATTGATAATTAGGTGCAGGACTGATTACAATTATTTTTTCCTTAGGTGTTTAATTTTCATTAAAAAACATAACAGACAGCAGAATGAAAATTGCTAGAAAGGTGTAGATATTAAAGTAGACAGAGAACAGGTCCTTACATTACTCATTTAAGGAACCTGTCACATAAACAATGCAGTCCTATACACAGGTTTTTCTGCACTTTTCTGTGGCAGACCCCTTTTGAAGTCAATGTAATCTGCCATGGTTTTGGCAGTATGGCAAAACTGCAGCTGAAAACCGGCTACGACTTAAAGAAGAACTCCGGGATGGGACCTGGCACTCAGTGAGGAGCGCATGCTGCAGACGGCGATCGCTCCAGTCATTTCTATGGGAGTGCTGAAAAGACCGGAGTACAGCATGATAGGTGCTTTCATAAAAATGAATGGAGCACATGCCGTCTACCGTTAAATTACACAAGCCCCTCAGTGAGAGCCGGGGTCCCGCGATTTATCCTCTATCGGCTGATCAGCTGCCCCTGAGCATCACATCCTCTGAGGTTGCAGGATTCTCCAATCATTACTGGGAGCTGAGGAGGTGCAGGCCTAAACTGAAGAAGTTGAAGAAACTTTTGCTAGAAAATCTTCAGCGATTTATTCTCTATCCTATGGATAGGGGTAAGTACATTTTTGCCATAGTTCTACTTTAAGCTATAGTGGGTTTTTCACTGCAGCTGCATCCACGGCAGATTACATTGACTTCTATGGGGTCTGCCGCAGATTTTCCACTGCAGAAAACCTGTGTATAGGACTGCACTAACAATGTGACAGATTCCTTTTAAATTAGTAATCTCAGGACCTGAACTCTGTTTACTTTAATATCTACACCTTCCTTGCAGTTCTCAGTCTGATGCATGTTATGTTCTTTAATGAAACAGACTTAAGAAAAAAAAAATAGCAATCAGTCCTGCACCTAAATATCAATCATGTGATTAGGACAGACTTTTGTCTGCTAAAGGTGAACAATAAAGGTTCTGAGAAGTGATTGCAGGCAGATATATAGAAAAGAAGGAGGAAATGACAGAAAGTATCTTGAAAAGTTGCATACATTGTCATTATTAAAAAACTAACCTTTACTTTTTACAACTATAACAACACGCTCATTACTGATCAAAACACTATAGAGGACAGTGCACTGCTACAAATTGATCTGGATAGGTTGGAGTTTTGGGCTGAGAAGTGGCAGATGAGGTTAAACACTGATAAATGTAAGGTAATGCACATGGGGAGGAAAAATCCGGGCTGGGATTATGTATTAAATGGGAGAACACTTGGGACGACTGATGTGGAAAAAGACTTGGGAGTCTTAGTTAACAGTAAATTTAGCTGTAGTGACCAGTGTCGGGCAGCTGCTGCCAAGGCAAATAAAATCATGGGGTGCATCAATTGGTGCATAGATGCCCACAACAAGGAAATAATTCTACTGCTGTACAAATCACTAGTCAGACCACACATAGAATACTATGTACAGTACTGGGCACCAGTGTACAAGAAAGATATAGTGGAGCTGGAGAGGGTTCAAAGACAGGCAACCAGGGTACTACAGTACTCAGAAAGATTATCAGTATTAGGGTTATTTAGTTTAGAAAAAAGAAGGCTTAGGGGAGACCTTATAACTATGTGTAAATATATCAGGGGGCAGTACAGTGATCTCTCCCATGATCTATTTATACCCAGGACTGTATCTATAACAAGAGGGCATCCTCTACATCTTGAGGAAAGAAGGTTTCTACACCAGCACAGACAGGGGTTCTTTACTGTAAGAGCAGTGAGACTGTGGAATTCTCTGCCAGAGGAGGTGGTCATGGTGAACACTGTAAAAGAGTTTAAAAGGGGCTGGATGCATTTTTGGAGAGTAATAACATTTCTGGTTATGGATTCTAGATCTATAGGGACAGAACGTTGATCCAGGGATTTATTCTGATGCCATATTTGGAGTCAGGAAGGATTTTTTACCTCTAGTATGAGGGTTTTTTGCCTTTCCCTGGATCAACTCAGTAGGGACTCATTAGGAATATAGGTTGAACTTGATGGACTCTGGTCTTTTTTCAACCTTATTAACTATGTTACTATGTTACATGACCTTATTATTGGCCTGGTCTTCAGATCAATATGTGGCCAGCATTATTCTTAGGTCTTCTACAATAAGTCCTGATGCCTTGCTGCAATGGTGGAAATCAGACATAACACTGATCCAAACTGGAGCATAACACTGCGGCACCCCTATGGATCCCATGGACTTTAATGGAGTCGGACATGCAGTATTTTTTTCTCCGCCCAGCTAACATCCTTCCAACAAACATCGAAGCTCCCTTTAGCGGAGGACTACGGCAGTGTGAACCTAGCCTTAGAAGTATATACAGTGGAATGGCTTTCTCAGTGTTCCCTTGACATAACAGACTACAATACGAAAGTGTTGCAGCATAATATGTGAGCAGTGAAAGAATCACGCACTCTAGTCTTGTACTTGAAATAAAAAAGGTTAATAAAATTAAAGAAAAAGGTCACAGCTACAACTTAGCAATTTCACAAGATAGCAGGAAAACCATTCCATTCTACCACAATTTCATAAAGCTCAGTGCAAAAAAAGACACAACCTCAACGTGTGAAAATACCCATAAGAAGTTATTCAAAACAGAATTTGCACACGCTTTAGGATGTTTTATAAATGAATATCAATGTTGTAAAATATTACAAAATGAGAAATATAGTTACTGCTTCCTTTAAGTCTAAAACATTCTATCCTAGTTGAATTTACATTTCAACTGTCCTATTTTTATTATTTGTGCTATACAGGTGAAAATTACTTATGACACATTTTGCTTTACACATCTCTAATCCAAAGTATTCAGTGTGAATGTTCTCAAGACACTGAAAATACAACAGTAATTCCAGAAATATACTTTACATTTCTAGGCTCAGAAGTCTGGGCAAAGTGGAGCCACACACACAGCTGAGGATCTTCTCATTATGAATAAACCTCTGACAGATTTAGTCAGTTTACTGGTACAGCTGGTAAGTTAATTTCAGCATAACTTTTACTAAAATCTCCGGCAACATGTTTTTTTTTTGCATTACAACCTGTAATAATAATAATAATAATATTTTTTTTGGGTGGGGGGGGTGTATCTTGTACCATTTGGTTTACCAGAAACAAATAATTTTTTATTAATTTTTTATAATAATTTAATTTTTATTTTGCAATAAAACACAAGGGTGGTGGTTGTCCATGAGTCATGGACAAGAGATGACTCATAGACAAAGCTGCATGAGCATCGAGGCAGGGCATGTGAGTGGTGCGTGTGAGACGCTGCTCTAACCACCCGACACAGCCAGCCAGCGAAACTATCCCACATACCAGTAATGTTGTGGCCGCTTGTGTGAGGGAGCTGCTGCTACGGAGCCCCGGGAGCCAGCTTGGGTTGCCGCTGACAGGAGTGGAGGGCACGAGACTGGAGTGGGAGACACTGAGTAGTGGAGAGACACGGTGGAGAAGTGCGGTGATGGCCAGATGCAAAGCTGTGGAAGATTGATGAATAGCCGTGAGGCAGTTGTTAGGAGTGGAGGAGGCTACGACCCACGTGGGACACCGGGATTCCCGGAGCACAATGGAGCAGAGGAAACGTGCCCATAGACGAGAGTGGTGTGAGGAGCTGAGCTCCATACTGGAAATCGTTTACGGTTTTTACTTTGCACATGGGCATTTACATCCTTAAGTGAAATTTTTATTTTTTTATTTTTTTAAATAAAAATTTCAAAAACATGTTTTTTTTTTTATAAAAGCAGACGGAACCGTATGCACTTTTAAAAACAGTAATAGTGTCTTTAGAAAAACTGATTGAAAACAGTATGGCAAAATCGTGGTGTGAGTCTATAGCAAAAAATGGAGCTCGATTGAAGAACTTTGGTGTTTGTGCTTTACCACTTCTATTCATTAACCTCTTCAGGACGTGGGGCGTATGCATATGCACTGCATCCCGAGTCCTTAAGGACGTAGGGCGTATGCATACACCCGTGGGAATTCCGGTCCCTGCTTCTAGCTGGTTGGGGACTGGACTGGGATGCCTGCTGGAATCATTCACAGTTTGGAAACCACTGTTACAGTGGTGCCCAAACGGTGGCCCTCCAGATGTTGCCAAACTACAACTCTCAGCATGCCTAGACTGCCCAGGCATGCTGGGAGTTGTAGTTCTGTAACATCTGTTCCTTCAGATTTTGCAATTTTCATGACATTTTTGAATATTGCTGCTCTACTTTGAAGCCCTCTAATTTTTTCAAAAAGTAAAAATATGTCCATTTTATGATGCCAACATAAAGTAGACATATTGTATTTGTGAATAAAAATAACATTTATTTGGATTATCCATTTTTCTTACAAGCAAAGAGCTTCAAAGTTAGAAAATTTACCACCAAAATAAAGTAGAATATGTCACGAAAAAACAATCTCAGAATCAGAATATTCGGTAAAAGTGCTTTAGAGTTATTAATGCGTAAAATGACGGTGGTCAGAATTGCGAAAAAGGGCTCAGTCCTTAAGGTGAAAAAGGGCTGAATCCTTAAGGGGTTAAGGTGCTGTGCTCCAGAGTATATAGAATCAGATACTGAGTAGCGGCCATGCAGGGCCAATTTTAGGCTTAGCATGGCCCTGGGAAAAATCAAAAGTGGGGTCCAAAAAGTCGTTAGGATGTAGTTCCCCCACATTAGGTTGGCAGTATAGTTCCCCCACATTAGGTTGTAGTTCCCCCACATTAGGTTGGCAGTATGTTCCCCCACATTAGGTTGAAGTTCCCTCACATTAGGTAGGTAGTATAGTTCCCCCACATTAGGTTGTAGTTCCCCCACATTAGGTTGGCAGTATGTTCCCCCACATTAGGTTGGCAGTATGTTCCCCCACATTAGGTTGGCAGTATAGTTCCCCCACATTAGTTTGGCAGTATGCCCCACATTAGGTAGGCAGTGTAGTTTCCCCACATTAGGTTGTAGTTTCCCCACATTAGGTAGGCAGTATGTTCCCCCACATTAGGTAGGCAGTATGTTCCCCCACATTAGGTTGTAGTTGCCCCACAATAGGTAGGCAGTATAGTTACCCCACATTAGGTAGTAGTTCCCCCACAGTAAGTTGGCAGTATAGGTCCCCCACATTAGGTTGTAGTTCCCCCACCTTAGGTTGGCAGTATAGTTCCCCTACATTAGGCTGGCAGTAGAATCCCCTCACATTAGGTTTGCAGTTTAGTTTCCCCACATTAGGGAGGCAGTATAGTTCCCCCACATTAGGTTGGCAGTATAGTTCCCACCCACATTAGGTTGTAGTTCCCTCACATTAGGTTGGCAGTATAGTTCCCCACATTAGGTAGGCAGTATAGTTCCCCCACATTAGGTTGTAATTTCCCAATATTAGGTTGGCAGTATAGTTTCTCCTCACATTAGGTTGTAACTCCCCCTCATTAGGTTGGCAGTATGTTCCCCCACATTAGGTTGTCAGTATGTTCCCCCACATTAAGTTGTAGTTCCCCACATTAGGTAGGAATTATAGTTCCCCCACATTAGGTTTTAGTTCCCCCACATTAGGTTGGCAGTATGGTTTCCCCACATTGGGTCATAGTTCATCCACATTAGGTTGTAGTTCCCCACTTTAGGTAGGCAGTATGTTCCCCCACATAAGGTCGTAGTTCCCCTACAGTAGGTAGGCAGTATGTTCCCCCACATAAGATCGTAGTTCCCCCACAGTAGGTAGGCAGTATAGTTCCCCCACATTAGGATGTAGTTCCTGCACAGTAGGCGGGCAGTATAGTTCCCCCACATTAGGTTGTAGTTCCCCCACATTAGGCTGGCAGAATAGTTCCCTCACCTTAGGTTGTAGTTTCCCCACATTAAGCTGGTAGTATAGTTCCCCCATATTGTGTTGTAGTTCCCCCACACTAGGCTGGCAGTATAGTTCCGCCACATTAGGTTGTAGTTCCCCCCACGTTAGGTTGTAGTTCCCCCACATTAGGTTGTAGTTCCCCCACATTAGGTTGGCAATATGTTCCCCCACATTAGGTTGGCAGTATGTTCCCCCACATTAGGTTGTAGTTCCCCCACATTAGGTAGGCAGTATAGTTCCTCCACATTAGGTTGTAGTTCCCCCACATTAGGTAGGCAGTATTGTTCCCCCACATTAGGTTGTAATTCCCCCACATTAGGCTGCCAGTATAGTTCCCCCACATTAGGTAGGCAGTATAGTTCCCCCGCATTAGGTTGTAGTTCCCCCACATTAGGTAGGCAGTATTGTTCCCCCACATTAGGTTGTAATTCCCCCACATTAGGCTGCCAGTATAGTTCCCCCATATTAGGTTGGCAGTATAGTTCCCCCCACATTAGGTTGTAGTTACCCCACGTTAGGTTGGCAGTATAGTTCCCCCACATTAGGTTGGCAGTATAGATCCCCCACATTAGGTTGTAGTTACCCCACATTAGGTTGGCAGTATGTTCCCCACATTAGGTTGTAGTTCACCCACATTACGTAGGCCGTATAGTTCCCCCACATTAGGTTGTAGTTCCCCCACATTAGGTAGGCAGTATAGTTCCCCCACATTAGGTTGTAGTTCCCCCACAGTAGGCTGGCAGTATAGTTCCCCCACATTAGGTTGTAGTTCCCCCACATTTGGTAGTAGTTCCTCCACATTTGGTAGTAGTTCCTCCACATTAGGTAGGCAGTGGCCCCAACAGACATACAGCCTTCAGCCATATACAGTGTAATGCTGGAGGCTGTATGTCTGTGTACTGCCCCACTTCAGTGCTCCATCCTCCCCTCCTCCGGTCAGGGGTCAAAATCTACTGCTATGGCCTATAGGCCAAAGCAGTAGGTCCTGGGACCGGAGGAGCGGTGGTCGGAGCACCGAAGCTGACATGCAGCTGGTAACTTACCATGCCAGCCAGTGTGCGTCCTCCTCTTTGATGCTCCGCTTCTCCGTTCCTATGGGCACACGCACGGGACGTCAGTGACTTCCCTGCGTACGCTACCTCCCGGCGGCCCCTGAGTTTTTAAAGTTAACGCGGGGCCGCAGAAAGGTAACCGTGACATCCTTGTGTCCCGAAAAGATCTTTCGGGACACAGGGATGTCCCGAATGTGACAGTGGGCCCTCTGGGGGATGGGGGCCCTGGGTAATTTGGTTTTGACTTAAAACACACCAAAAAAAAAAAAAAAAAAAATATATATATATATATATATTTTTTTTTTTATGTTTATTGCTCTCAAGCTGTTGAGTGATCATTAGGGTGTTCTAGTGTTTATAGCATTTGTGTTTATAACAGTTGTGTATTAACAGTTGTATATTAACTAACATATTTTAACATTCATAGTTCATAATAATTGCGGGGTCTGTTGCGTTAATTTTTCAAGGTAACCCATTGGTGAAGTGAGGGCGAGGAGTGAGCAAAGGCGAGTAGCAATCGGTCCCTTAACAGTACAATAATGGGGGGTAAGAAGAATGCAGGAAAAGAAGACTTGGCCCCTAACCGCATGTCGGGAAGTTGGACATCGACCCGACAAAAGGAGAGGAAGCGGTGGGTGGAAGCTCAATGTAAAAAATCCTTAGATCCCCTGTGACTAAAGGTGGAAAGGTGGGACAAAAAAAAAAACGGTAGTGGAAAACTCAGAGGAGGAGAGAGAAGAGGAAAATGAGGTAGATGCTCAATAAAATATTTGATGGTGTAGAAAAAAGGAATATAGCAATAAGGGAGGTCCAAAGTCAGATAGGAGAAGTAAGACAGGATACTGCAATATTAAGGCAGGATTTTCAAAAAATCTGAGAAAGGTTGATTGAGGTTGAAGAAAACGTTAAAGGGGTGGAACCAAAAATGGGTGAGACAGAGAAAGAGATGGGTAAGCTCTCAAGCATGTGTCAAGAATTGTGTCCAAAAAGTGGGACCTAGAAGATAGAGGGCGACGTTCAAATTTAAGAATAGTTGGTATTCCAGAAGGAAATTATTGTAGGGGATTTGTTAAGAACTGGATGTTCGAAAATGTTGATAAACAAAGCCTCTCCAGTGTATTTGAAGTAGAGAGGGCACACTGGGTACCTTCAAAATTCCCCCCTCCAGGTTAGGTTAAATTTTTTACAATTGAAAAAACGGTTAAGAAAAGCAAATATTAGGTATTCATTATTATTTCCAGCCAAACTTAGAGTGATATACAAAGAAAGGTCATGGTTCTTCACTTCGGTGGAGGAGGTAAATGAATGGCTTGAAAAAGAGGGATTAAGTAAACTAATTAGGTTTTAATATAATTACTGATATGTCGCTATGTTGTCGTGTGGGCAATGACAAGTTGGCTTGCCGGGTGGTGGGCTTAAGATAGAGAAATTGTCGGAAAGAGGTTTGACAATTTAAAAAGGGGGGGGGGAAGCTTGGGGTAGCAGAAGGTTTTTTTTTTTCTCTCCTACAGATGGTTCCATTTGAATGAAGATATTAATGTGGAATGTGAGGGGGTTGGCGGATAGGATGAGACGGACGGCAGTCTATAAAGTGATAAACATCTGCCAGGAATTATCTGCTTATTAGAGACACACTTAACAGATGAAAAATTTCAAATCTTACAGAGAAAATGGATTGCTATGCAATTCCATTCAATAAATTCCCGTTATTCTAGAGGTCTAAGTGTGTTAATACACAAAGGTCTAAAGGTAGAGGTGTTGAATTCAAAAGTAGATAAAGGTAGATTTGTGTTTTTGGTAATAAACTGGGAAGGAAGAAGACTGCTGTTTGCTTTAGTCTATGTGCCACCCCCTATTCATTTGGAATATTTTATGAATTATGAAGGTATGCTAATGATAAAGGAGGTGTCCCAATTGTTGTGATGGATGATATCAATGCAGTGGTCAGTGAAGAAAAAGATAGTTTAAGTATAGGAAGACAGAGCCCCAAATGTGGTATAACCACTTAAAAAAAAATTATGGTGAAGCTAGGATGGGTTGATTATTGGAGAGAGAGAACCCCAGAACTCAAAGTGTACTCTTGTTACAATAAATCCAAGAAAACATTGTCCCATATAGATATGGTAATGGAAGATAAAGAGATTATGCCCTGGATAAAAGTCATCAAATATGAACCTCGGAGTATATCCGATCATGCCCCATTGATGCTAAAAATGATATCAAAGAGGATAAGGCAGATAAGTATGAGAGTGGACCCCTTCTGGATAGAGGTACATAGTGAAATCATTGGTAAAATACAGGCATACTTTGAAACTAATGATGGATCAGCTTCAGAGGGTATTATCTGGGATGCTTTTAAGGCGGTACTGTGAGGCATTTGGAAAGAAAAAATTGTGAGGACAAAGAGAGAGGTGAGAAAAGAAGAGGAGGAGCATTTTATAGAAACAAGATCAGAGGAAGACGGAAAGAAATGGGAGGAGACAATAGCGAAATATAACGAGTTATTGGTGGCTAAGGCTAAAAAAGTAATATTTCAGTCCGAGCAAAAAAGGTATTTAGAAGAGGGAAATCTGGGAAGATTTTTGCCAATTTGACAAAAGAAATGAAAGAAAAAACAATGATTGTAGCTGTCAATGATAAAGATGGATTGATGGTAAAAAAAACAGGAAGAAATGATCAAGGTCTTCTCTGATTTTTATAAAAATCTATACACTTTACAACTTGGAATAGGAGAAGAGGAAATGCAAACATATGTTGAAAATTTTGAGCTGCCAAAACTAACATAGGAAACTATAGAAGTATTAGATAGTGAAATTATGGAAAGCGAGGTGTGGAAAGTGGTTAGAGAAGCACCCAGATTAAGAGCCCCAGGCCCAGATAGGCTGCCATATGAACAATCCAAAAAATATGGTGGCATTCTTGTTCCAAGACTAGTAAGATTATTTAGAGATATTTTTAAGAATGGAACTTTACCCCCCTCTATGAGAGAGGCAGTAATAACTCTTATTCTAAAGCCTGGGAAAGATTAATATGAACCTGATGCGTACAGGCCAATCTTGCTGCTAAATACAAATATGAAGATACTGGCAAAGATCTTGGCTGTGAGATTGGCGAAGGTATTGCCATTATTAATATTAACCGATCAGTGTGGATTTATGAGTGATAGAACAACAGTGGATAATGTGAGGAGATTGTTTGGGAATTCGCAGTCAGAGGGAGAGGGGGGGGGATCGTTCCATCCTGTCATTGGACACAGTTAAGGCCTTTGACAGGGTGGAGTGGCCCTTCCTTTGGACTGTTATGAGGGGGTATGGGTTTGGAGAGGGGTTTATGAAGTGGTTGGGAATATTATTATATGGTTCGCCAAGGGCATCGGTTTTGATAAATGGGGTACAGTCAGAGGGATTCCAATTAACAAGGGGAGCCAGGCAGGGCTGCCCTCTGCCCCCCCCCCCCCCCACATATTTGCCCTCCAAATAGAGCAATTGGCAATAAAGATCAGAAATATGGAACCAATGGATGGGTTTGGATGTCGGGGGACAGAGGACAGAATATCACTAGTCATAGATGATATATTACTATATATTCAAAATACGCCACAGGTATTGGATTGTATTATAGATAAAATTGAAGAGTTTGGGGAAAAATCAGGATTAAGTATAAATTAGCACAAAACTGTATTGATGCCACTGGATATACAGATATCTCATGTAAAATTTAAAATAATAGAGGAGGAAAGTATTTGAGGATAGTTGTAGGACTGGACATTAAGAAATATCCGGAATTAAATGTATGGCCTACCTTAAGAAAGATAAAGGCGAAAATCTAAATCTGGATAGGTTTGCCACTGAGTATGACAGATAGGATTAGTCTATTAAAGATGATAGTTCTGCCACAGATTTTGTTTGTTTTGTCCAATTGTCCGGTATGGCTGGGGAAACCAATTTTTTAAGAAATTGAAGCCATGGAAAGAAAACCGGTCTGGAAAGGCAAAAAAAAAAAAAAAAACAAGAATGAAATTAGGTTATTTATGTAAGGAATTGAAGAAAGGAGATCTAGCTATTCCAGATTTTAGACTCTCTTTTATAGCAGCACAATTAAGATATATAAAGAAATGAAAGGAAATGGATTATTTTGTGAATATGATAAAGTAAAAAAAAGTATGTGTGTGATGATATGGGAGAACTTCTAGAATCAGAGTTAAACGGTAAGGAGCCTTTATCAGAAATGGTAGGTAGAGTATGAGCACAAATGAGAAAAGTTATGAAGGTGGAAGGTTCATTAGAGTGCACAAGATAATTTAATAATATGTAATTTAAAGAATTAGATGAACAAGAGTGGAGGTTTTGGAATACATATAAGTTATGTATAGTATACAATTTTTGAGAGTGGAGCACTCAGATCATTTGATGACTTTTAAGGGATGGCATGAATAGAAAAATTCTTTCTAAGTTGTATAAAATGATGTTGGAGGTAAAAGGTCAAGGGTTGAGACACTCAAGTATGAAGGAATGGGAAAAGGATATAGGACAAGTGTCAGAGTGGAAAGAAATTTGGGAAGAGAGTTCTACTATTATTAAAAATGGATCACATAAGATTAAACATTTTTTTGTAACACATAGGCTCTATTATACGCCACAACTTCTGGCAAAAATAGATACATCAAAAAAATATAAATGTTTAAAATGTGATCGTGAAGAAATGGTTTTTTTCCATATGTACTTTGAGTGTCCAATATTGAAGGAATTCTGGTCTGAGATTATAAGGTTGACTGAGAATAGGTTAGGGTCAGAGGAGGGAGAAAAATGTATAACCTGGTCAATAGGTGGAGGAAGATCGGAAGGAAGTAGGATGGACAAGGTGTTAAGAGGTAAAGTGCAATTTGTATCCAGACTTTTAGTAGCGAGAAAATGGATGTCTAAAGAAGCCCCAAATATTGATGAATTTCATGTTACAGTATGTGAAATAATAAATTTAGAATTTGGGTGGACAGTTTAGGCTGCTTTCACACCACGTTTTGTACATACGGGTTACGGATCCGGCGGGGGAAGGGGCAAACCGGGCGCTCCTGTACTCCAGCCGGATCAGCTTGTGACTCCATTTACTTTAATGAGCCGACCGGAGTCAAACGGTGACTCCGGTCGGCTCAGTTTTGCCCCGTATGCGGTTTTGTGACCGGACCTAAAACCGTAGGATTATTTATATGTGTGATATGGTTCGTAATCATATGATGATGTACTAAGGTAAAAAAAAAAGAAAAAAGAAGGGTGGTACAGAAACGTGCATATGGTACAAAAAAAAAGGACATAATAGGCATTTGCATTACACAAGTTAGATGCTTGTTTACAGTGCAATCAGTCAGTGGATAGCAATTGTGAAAATCCTCCCTTGCAGGACACTGGAGCAGGTAACAGAGCCCCAAGAACAATAGGAACAAGTCCCCCCTCACCCTCTCCCAACACTCCTCCCCCCCTCCAAACAAAAACTCAATGCTCTGCAAAAAGGTAGGTAACACATTCAATCCCTATCCAGTACGAAAACCGCATAGGAAAAGGTAAAACGCAAACAAACAATATAACTAGAGATGAGTGAAACAAAGCTGACTAACCCGAACTCGTTACGAATTTGAGGATATAAACAATAAAACAATAAACTCCATTTACTGCGGTCCAGGCTCCAGAGCATCTAAAATGGCAGATCCATATGTCAGTACATGGGGCAAGGAAGGCGGGAAGGGAAGTAGGCGGGATGACCCTGAATCACATGCAGGATGCAGCCTATCAGCAGCCAGTCACCCCTGTGATGTCACAGCCCTATATATTCGGCAGCCATTTTGCGGCTCGTCATATCATTCATTACACTGCATAGAGATAGGACGGACATCGCTGTGTGTGTTACGCAGAAAAGCTTGTTGCAGCAGCGTTTCACCTCTTAGTCACCTCAGCCTTCTGTAGGACACAGAGCACAGCGTATTTGCACAGAAATTAATTCTTACTGCACCGATTAACCCCTCAGTCATTGTGAAAAGCATTGTATTACAGAGAGGGGCAGAGACCTGTGTGTTGCCTCAGCTGCAGAAACATTTTCACAGGAGGGAGAAATAATTTTTTAGGGCAAATCTGTGTGTGTTCCACAACAACTGGTCTGCTGGTTATACCTGCTGGTTATACTAGTCTGTAGACTGTATAATCCATACCCAGCAGTCCATTCCTAATAGTCACTGTGCACTAAACCCAAAATTGCAAAAATACTGTGTGCTCCAGCATTGTTGTGTACTGCTGGTGCTGTGGGCAATTGTTATTGTTATTTTTTTTATAGTGTACTGTAGCACATTTTTCTGCCCTCATAAGTTTATACCACATACCTACATCTAAGTAGTGTACTTTTTTGTACCTGTTAATCTGTCAAGGGCCTACATGCTGTGAAAGGACAGCCAAAAGTAATCACCGGCTGGTGTTTTACTCCAATACATTTATTAAGCGTACTGAAGCGCATTTTTCTGCCCTCATAAGTGCATACCACATACCTACATCTAAGTAGTGTACTATTTTGTACCTGTTAATCTGTCAAGGGCCTAGATACTGTGAAAGTCCAGGCAAAAGTACTCACTGGCTGGTGTTCTTGACAAATACTGTTTTAAGCGTAGTGAAGTGTATTGTACTCCCCTCCTATACGCACAAGTATGTCAGGCCAAGTGCCAGGACTGAAAGAGGCCTAAATTCATCAGGCAGAGGTCTCAGCAGACTAGGGGTGAGTGGCAGCAGGAGTCATAGCGAGAGGCCTGAGCTCCCGGTATCAGCTAGCGGTTGTGTCTCGACCAGCAACCCATCTGCCATCATCGATTGGTTAACACTGTCATCCACTTCATCACAAGGCGAGCAAGTTGTGAGGAGGAGAGTGACGTGGGAGGTGGTGTTGCCAAGGTTCAGGGTCCTGAAGCAGACACTATTGAGGAACCTAAGGAGGACGTCAATGACGTGCAGACACTTGATGATGATGAAGCCGATCGCAATTGGGAGCCGTGTGCAGAAGGGGCTTCATCATCATCATCAGCAGGAGACGAGAGTTGCAGGTTGCATGTGAGGCAGCAGCTGAGCCAGCAAGGTGGTAGCATGGTTGGCAGTCAGCATGGGGGCAGAAGTGGAAATTCTGGAGCCAAACGTGCCCGGGGGAGACCACCTGCTTCGCGGCAGCCTTGCCTTCCCGGGAGGTAGTGGAACAGGGGTTCCTGGAGATGGCGGCAGTAGCAATCAATTAGTGCGGACTGTTTGGAAAATCAGCTACTCGGCGGTGTGGCAGTTTTTCATCAAGCATCCGGAGGACGTTCACATAGCCACATGCAAGATATGTCGGGAGAAGGTGAAGCGTGGACAGGGTCCCAATGTTGGCACCACAGCCATGCATCAACATATGCTTCGCCACCATAAAGCGGCCTTGGAGAACTGTGGCTCCGATGTAGTGGTCCAGCCTACTGCATCACCCAGTGGCCCCGCCACTCCCTCTTTCAGCCAGCCAAGGCTCCACCACCTCAGCCGAAGAGAGCTGTGTGTCATACCCTCCTTCTGTTGCTCCAGATGCTCCTGCTCCTTCTACTTTTAGTCAGCCATTCCGCCAACAATCCATCAGCGAAGCCATGTCCAAGAGACAACAGTATGCACCCACTCATCCAATGGCTCAGAAGCTGCATGTGCTCCTGTCCAAGTTGCAGTCCCTCCCTTTTCAAGTGGTGGACTCTGCACCTTTCAGAGAACTGGTGGCTTGTGCCGAGCCGAGGTGGAGAGTGCCAAGCCATCATTTCTTTGTGAAGAAGGCATTATCAGCCTTGCTCAATTTTGTGGAAGAGAAGGTGGGCCAGTCCTTGAGCCTGTTGGTGTGTACCAAAGTGCACGGCAGTGCCGACGTCTGGAGCTGTAACTATGGTCTGGGAAAATGCATGTCCTTTATTGCTCACTGGGTGAATGTGGTTCCTGCATTGCCACAACACCAACTTGGACAGATCACGCCACTTCCTCCTTCACGCTCTCAGGCTGTTGGTCCTGGGACTTTGTGCGACTCCACCTCCTCATCCTCCACTGTGTCCTCATCCTCCACTGCCCAGACAAGTCTCAGTGGCCCTTCAGTATACCATGTGTGTAGGGCACGGTGGTGTCACTCTGTTCTTCTCATGGTTTCCCTTGGCGAGAAGAGTCACACGGGGAGGAACTGCTAAAAGTAATTCGTAAAGAAATCAGAGCATGGTTTACTCCAAGAAAACTGAAAATGGGAACCATGGTGACTGACAACGGGAAGAACATCTTGTATGCGCTGCGACTGGAAAGGCTGAGCATTTCGCCCTGCATGGCACACATGTTCAATCTGGTTGTGAAACGGTTCCTGAAGTGTTCCCCCCATTTGCAAGACATCCTAACAATGGGAAAGAAACTTTGCATGCATTTCATCCACTCGTACACCGCAAAGCACACCCTCCTTGAGCTGCAGCGTCAGAATGGTATCCCCCAACATAGTCTGATTTGTGACGTTGCCACGCGTTGGAATTCCACCCTCCAAATGTTGGGCTGACTGTACGAACAGAGAAAAGCCATCTCCGATTTCTTGATGATCCAAGCGCATGCCCATGCCAACACACTTTGAAGATTTCCTGTACTTCTGGGCAGCCAAACTTGATTTGTGACCGCAACTAGCAGAGTTAGCCCTGTAAAAACTGTTCTTTCCCGCCAGTAGTATACCATCAGAGCGGGTGTTTAGTGCGGCGGGGGCCATAGTCACCCCAAGGAGAACTCGTCTGTCCACGAAAAATGTGGAGAGACTGACCTTTGTGAAGATGAATCAAACATGGATCAGCCAGGATTTCCAACCACCAATGCCTGATGCATCAGAGTAGATTGACCATAGTGCCACACCAACACTTCACAAATATGGATAGTGCCAAACATATTTAAGGCACTGCTCCCCTGTTAGAAACATTCCTCCCCATCAGACCTTTTTTCACCCACCTTCATCACCGGGTACTGGTATTGACACCCACCACACCACTATGTCACCGGGTCACTTTCAGGACTCCTGATGCTGCTGCCACCTCCAGGCTGTCTCGTTCAGCCATTATATGGTCTCTTCTCATGCTTCAGCCACCTTTAGGCTATGCCATTCAGCCACTATATGGTCTCCTCATGTTTCAGCCAAATCCAGGTTGTGCCATTCAGCCACTATATGGTCTCCCCATGCTGCCACAAACAGTGACAGTGCCCTTTTCTGATACGGAGGAGTCAGCTGGTATGTAGTGAAATATAAAGTGTAGTTGGTCTAGGGGAACTTCTACATCCCAAACTCTAATCCCAATCTAGTGTCGCAGGATCTTCCAAAAGTCAGCCACTGGCTCACAATGCCATAGACAGTGTATGAGGTCCGCCTTATCAAGTGCGCATTTAGGGCAAGCCTTTACATAGTGTGGGGGGATCTCCCAATGCGAGAAGTTAAAAGCGTAGACTGCCTTGTGGAGAATTTTAAAATGCATTTCCCTCCAGTCTTCTCTTACCACAGCATCACGCACGTTTCAAGCCCTGTAACAGGGCCACTGTCAGGTCATCAACAGGGACAACCATGGCCCAATGACAAAAGACAGAGATTGCCATAGTATGTGTGTCATGTCCCCGTAACTCACTATAGATGGATCACAGTGTATGCAAATCAGTACGTTGTCCTAATAGTTCAATAAACTTTGCTTCAATTGCTAAAGAATCTAAATGTCGAGCCCTAGACTTACAGAAGTTGATAATATTGCAGTATGTGTGAAGATGTAAAATATTTGTCTCTTACCTTAAGCCAGGATAAGAAGGTGCCCCTAGGGTATAACAGTAAGTCACGCAAGGTGGAAATCCCCTTGTCCCTCCAGATCTTGAAGAGTTTGTTGTCAAGTCCCAACTTAAAGGGGTACTCCTTTGGAAAACGTTTTATTTTTAATCAACTGGTGCCAGAAAGTTAAACAGATTTGTAAATTACTTCTATTAAAAAATCTTAATCCTTCCAATACTTATTAGCTGCTGAATACTACAGAGGAAATTATTTTCTTTTTGGAACACAGAGCTCTCTGCTGACATCATGACCACAGTGCTCTCTGCTGACACCTCTGTCCATTTTAAGAACTGTCCAGAGTAGGAGGAAATCCCCATAGAAAACATATGCTGCTCCTAAAATGGACAGAGATGTCAGCAGAGAACACTGTGGTCATGATGTCAGCAGAGAGCACTGTGTTCGAAAAAGAAAAGAATTTCCTCTGTAGTATTCAGCAGCTAATAAGTACTGGAATGATTAAGATTTTTTAATAGAGGTCATTTACAAATCTGTTTAACTTTCTGGCACCAGTTGATAAAAAAAAAAAGTTTTCCACCGGAGTACCCCTTTAAAAGCCGGGGAGCCCCAAAAGGACATGCGTGGGGATATACTAAAAGGCAGATCATAGAGTTTTCGGACTGAGAGGCAATGGTGTCATGTAGCAAAGCACTACTTCTAATCGGGGTCGGTGGTTCAGTGCATTTAGAGTGAAGTAAAGCTTTTAGGTCCCTGGAAGCCACCAGCTGTCTATCAAGCTCAGTGTCCGGGAAATATGAGCTGCCTTGTAGCCAATCCCTACCGTGTCAGAAGAGTGCTGCTAGATTTTAGGTTCTAATACATGGCATGTTGAGGCCTCCCAAACATTTAGTCAACTGCAATTTCTTATGGGCTATACAGGACATCTACTCTTTCCACAAAAAACGTAATAATCAGGGACTGCAAGAATTGGACATCCACGTGTCGTCATAATAGTGGCATGGTCTGCAAGGGATAAAGTAATTTCCCAAAGCACATAATTTTGACTAGGTGCGCTCTGCCTACCAGGGACAGGGGTAGAGATGCCCATCTCTCAAGATCTCTCTTAACATTGAGAAATAAAGGTTAATAATTAAAGGAGATATCCAGTGCTGAAAAACTTATCCCCTAAGAATAGGGGATAAGTTTCAGATATCGGGGGGTCCGACCGCTGGGGCCCAACACAATCTCCTGTACTGCGCCCCGGCAGCCCGCAGGAAGGGGGCGTGTTGACCACCGCACGAAGCGGTGGCTGACATGCCCCCTCAATACAACTCTGGCAGAGTCGCAGCGGCTCTGCCATAGTGATAAATTGAGGGGGCGTGTCAGTCACCGCTTCGTGCGGTGGCTATCTGGCCAGCAAGCCGGGGCCCCGAACAGGAGATCAAAACTTCCGATATGAAACTTATCTCCTATCCTTAGGATAGGGTATACGTTTTTCAGCACTGGACTACCCCTTTAAGATTATACAAGAGCCCAGATAAGTCAATTTGGAGGTGACCACCTCCACAACAGAGTGAGGTAAGTCAGGAATCGTCCCCCTCCCCAGGAACAACAACTGGCATTTAGTCGAATTGATTCAAAATCCAGAAAGGGAGCAAAAAAACGTAAGCGCCTCCAGAACACTGTGCACCTGGTGAGCTGGAGAATCCAGAAACACCAACATGTAGTCAGCAAAGCAGGTAAGTTTGATTTTAATCCCTGAATACAGGGAGGAGTCTATAAGGTGACGCGCCAGGGGCTCCAATGCCAAATCAAAAAGAAAAGGGGACAAAGCGAGGGGACCCCTGACCCGTCCCTTTTTGTAATTGAACTGTTTGGGACACAAAGCCCAGCTTGTATACTTTCGCCACAGGGGCTGAATACACGTGTCAATTTAGGACCTAAAAATACCTTGCAAGCCGAATCCATCCAAGACGTCCCCCAGCCATGTCCAGCTAATGTTATCAAAGGCCTACTCAGTGTCTACGGCTAGCAAGGCTGGTGGAGTCCTGGAGGGATTCCCACTTCCAGCAGCATCCTGGGCTGCCAACACTGCTCTAATATTGGTAACTGCTGATCGCCCCTTAATGAATCCTGCCTGATGTGGGCCAATCAGTCTCCGTAAGACATTGACTAATCTGTCAGCCAATATCTTAGCAAGTAATTTACAGTTTTGATTTATCAAAGATATTGTTCTGTAAGAAAAGGCCAAATCTTGAGGTTTGCCATGTTTTGGTATTACTTTTATGTAAGCTATGTTGCCAGAGGGAAGCATTACCTCGTCCGTCAACATGAAATTGAACACCTTTGTCAAAGTGGGGGTCACCTCCTCCCTAAGCATCTTGTAGAAATCTGGGCCAAAGCAGTCAGGTCCTGGGGCTTCTCCTCGCTTAAGTTCCTTTACAGCTTCCCCAATTTCCTCAACTGTGACTGGTGCATTCAGTGAGAACTCCAAAAAGTCCTCAGGAATGCAAGTCCCCTCTCCCTATCCAAAGTATTATTGGAATACAGATGTCGGTAGAAGTCTCCCAAGATATGATTGATACTCATGGGATGTGTCTGTTTTACACCTGAGCTGTCCGTCGTGACCCTAATGTCCATAACAGGTCTCCATCCCCTGGCCAAATTTGCCATCATTTTGCCTGCCTTATTGCCAAACCTAATATAAGTGGCTGCCCTCTGGTCCCTAAATAGTTAATCCATGTGTTCCTGCTTCTCTCTTAAGTCAGTTCGGGCCCTCTCCCTCACAGTTTTTTTATCAGCAGTCAGGAGAATTAAGAAAGTCACTATAAGCAGCCTTAAGCAGTTGCGTAGCAGCAGGAAAGGAAGATTTTGCAGATTTATTTTTATGGGTAACATAGGCCATAATGTGTCCCCTCAATACTGTCTTGGCCACCTCCCAGAACAAATGCAGGTTATCCACATGCTCAGCATTAGTGGCACAATATGACATCCACCAGTTATGTAAATGAGCTTGGAAAGTAGTGTCTGCCGTCAGCACTGAGGAGGAAACCCCACAACATGTTAGAACCTTTCAGAGTAACTAGGGTCAAGATAAGTATCAGTGGAGCATGAGATCACAATGTCCGATCTGAGATCACAATGTCTGCAATGTCAACCTCCGTCACTCAATGGAGCACGGAAGGGGAGGCAAGGTAATAATCAATTCTCGACCAAGCGTCCCATACAGGAGAAAAGAATGTGAATTCCCTCCCATCAGGATGTAAATGTCTCCAGATGTCAGTCAGGGCAGTGTTCTGTAAAAGATCAGATAAGACAGTCTTTGACCCTCTACGGGTAACCGTCACCTCAGGCAAACGTTGTCTGTCCTCATCACTAGAATGAACTGTATTTAGATCTCCCACCAGAATACCCCTCTCACTGTCACCCTGCAAAGTCGTCTGCAAAGAGCTAAAAAAAAAAAAAAAAAAGGGGAGGGGGGGCTGTGCGTCATTAGGGGCATATACACAATATAAGCTAAGTCTGCCAAGACTAGGACATGGCATATCCTGCCCTCAGTCAGTGTCTTGTGAGATGAGCGTGTGAGCAAAGTGTTTATGCACTAGTATCAAAACTCCCGCATTTCCATTTTCAGCTGGCAATCCGTAAACCTCCCCCACCTATAACTGTTTCATCCTTTTGAAATCTTCCTCCTCCAAATGTGTTTCCTGCCAGAGAGCTTTCTCAGCTCTGAGTTTGTGAAGGTGTTGCAACACCATATGTCTTTTGGAGGGGGACAGAAGTCCCTTCACGTTCCACGAGACAACTGCCATAGTGTAAAATGTGTGAGTTGGTATGCGATTGGGTACCTGAGGACTTGCAGCACCCGATGATGCAGACGTCTCAATTCCAGAAAGCAGGTAGGAGCATCTGATGACCAAAACAAAAAGATTAGTAGGAGCACACAGTGACGAACAAAGACAACAAAACAAAAGGAAACACAGGCGGAGTCGAGGTAACTCCTGCTCAGAATCTACTATTAGTAGGGCTTCACTTTTTTCACTGATGGTTCCGGGTGGGACACTGAACCACCCAATGCTCTTTCTAACAATCATCACCTCACGGGGAGACTTCGGTGCACTCACAATGATGTGGCCCATCGGTAACCAAGAAGGATATACTTCGTAAGCTCCAGTGGAGCAAGTCCTGGAGAGTCCTTCAGCCGACAGAACCCGAACTATTCACATTCTTGTCATCGCGTCTTCTCTTCTAGGCGAATCTGGTAGGGACATCCATGGTGTCCACAAAGTCCAACAGATGCCGAAGTCCCGCCACAGAGCACACATTTCTCCATCTGCAGGGAAGCGGAGGTGATCAGGGCAGCTGTCACCTCCTTTGAAGCAGGTATCGCGGTGGAGCTGAGCTATATTGCAGAGCGGTGTGGCGGAGCTCCCTCAGCTGCGTCTACACAATCAGCGCATCGGAATCCAAAGCCGTTTTTATTTTTTTATAAAAGAAATGTTTTCAAGTTTTTGCAATAATATAGAAATTACAAAAACAAAAAACAGCAAAAGAAAAGTTAAAATGCTTGATAAGGCACCAAACATAGCATCAGTTAAACAACTGTAATATAAACAAGAATCTTCAGCATAAGGAGAGTCCCACCCATTGACTGCAGAAAAGAGCCAGCTCCCGCAAATCCGCTATCCAAGATTCCCACAACAGTACAGAGTAATAAGGAGATATAAACCAGTTCTGGCAGCCCCACCCATTCCCCCACTTGCGAACATAAAACCCAAACGGTAGCGAGTGTTTCACCAAAAGAACCGAAAAGGAACAAAAGGTAGTGTACTGCGGTCCCACTGTCATTAAGAGGGAAGGCGCAAGACCCCCAGCGTACCCTATAGAGCAGTGGTTCTTAACCTGGGTTCGATTGAACCCCAGGGGTTCGGCGGGGGAGGTCGCAACAGGACAGGCAAACCAAGCAATTGCTTGGGGCCCTGAGCTGGCCCGGAGCCCCGAGCAGAGCCGGTGTTTGCCCCCATCACTATTAACTCCCTGTGGCCCCGCGTTAAGTTTAAAAACACAGGGCCGCCGAGACATAGCGCACACCGGGACGTCACTGACGTCCCGTGCGTGCGCACATGGAGACGAAGGCGCCGAGGACCGGAGGATAGAGAAGGAGGAAGACGCGCGCTGGCCAGCTTGGTAAGTGACCAGCGGCACGTCATCTTCAGTGCTCCGACCACCGGTCCCGAGACCTACTGCTATAGCCGGAGCGGTGGTTGGAGCACTGAATTGGGCAGTACAAAGGCATACAGCCACCAGCCATACACTGTATATGGCTGGAGGCTGTATGTCTGTGGGGGAACACTGCCTACATCAGTGGTCCTCAACCTGTGGACCTCCAGATGTTGCAAAACTACAACTCCGTACAACAGCCGTTGGCTGTCCGGGCATGCTGGGAGTTGTAGTTTTGCAACATCTGGAGGTCCGCAGGTTGAAGACCACTGGCCTGCCTAATGTGGGGGGACACTGCCTGCCTAATGTGGGGGAACTCTGCCTGCCTAATGTTGGGGAACTCTGCCTGCCTAATGTGGGGGGACACTGCCAACCTAATATGGGGGAACACTGTCTGCCTAATGTGGGGGAACACTGCCTGCCTAATGTGGGGGAACACTGTAATTGTTGCGAAAATGACATGAGAGTGGCACTTGCCAAGGTAAAGCCGGCCATTTCTGAACTGGTCTCTGAAAGACAACAGCAGAAGTCACACTGATTTGCAGTAAATATTCATTATGTTTTTGTTTTTGTGTGAAAATCATGTTTTCATGGTTTTCTTATTTGTTCTTAATGGTTTTGTTCATTTTGTGCACCTATGTATAAATATATACTTAAATATATACCTCCTATGTTTTGAATTTGAAAAAATCATATTTTATTTTTCCAATTAAGAGGGGTTCGGTGAATGCGCATATGAAACTGGTGGGGTTCAGTACCTCCAACAAGGTTAAGAACCACTGCTATAGAGCCTCTGTACCATACTATTCCGTAAATCTAAACGGAGAGACCATGTCCACTATTTCAGTCTCAGTGTAGTGCGACACAATTAAAGTGCTCCACTTAGTAAAGAACTTTGTACCAGAATTTTCCATGCCATTCCGCATCTAATGTATCAACCCCGCAGTACAGTTTCAACTGAGAAATTCCTATAAAATATTTGCTTTATTTAATGTTGATTAAAATATGTGACCCCAAAAGAAAAGTTAAAATCTGCAGTGGTAGGGGAATGTATATGATCAGGTGTGAAGGAATTCACACACTAAAGGGTGTTTGGGGCAGCTGCACATGTATTCAATTCCACTCTGTGGACCACTGGTAATTCCAGTGTCCACTGGTGCTCTGCTGTCCTTCACTCCTTTGTTCCTAAAGATCCCCTATACCACGCTAATTAAAACTCGGACCGTAGGCCTCCCCGACGTTTCGAAACGTCGGGGAGGCCTACGGTCCGAGTTTTAATTAGCGTGGTATAGGGGATCTTTAGGAACAAAGGAGTGAAGGACAGCAGAGCACCAGTGGACACTGGAATTACCAGTGGTCCACAGAGTGGAATTGAATACATGTGCAGCTGCCCCAAACACCCTTTAGTGTGTGAATTCCTTCACACCTGATCATATACATTACACTACCACTGCAGATTTTAACTTTTCTTTTGGGGTCACATATTTTAATCAACATTAAATAAAGCAAATATTTTATAGGGAGGGTTCTAGTGAGGGTTGTCCCCATAAGGGTGTCACCCCTTATAGGTTGTTATTGTCAAATTTGCCCTGAATACTCTCAGGGACACCTTTTTTGAGCATTGATCAACTGAGAAATTAGCAAAGGGATATCAGGGGGGCTTGCAGACAGCCACACATGAAAAAGGCAACAGAGGGCTACATGAAGGAATATGTGTACTATGGTGGCGCAGTTGATGAAACAAAATCGCCTTTGGTGTAAATGGGATTGTCAAGCTCCAATAAGAGGAGATATATTGAAGGACCTGTGACCAGAATCTAGCTATGAAAGAGCAGGTCCATACATCATGCCAGAGAATAGTCAGTGGTTGTGAGCACTTAGAGCATTCAGTTATCCTGTCAGGGAACGATGGGGAAGGTAAGATATTAAAACCATAGAGGGCTTTATGCTCCAGTTTAACCCGATTACGACCATGGACGAGTATAGACGAACAACAAAAAAGGTGGTCTCAAATGGCTGGAGGTGCTCAACCCCAAATGCGGTTGTGCATTTATACTGGGGGAGCAGATCCTGCCCTTGTAGTCCGTTGCTAAGGGCGATCCCCAGCATAAAAATGCATACAATGGAGGATGCCTGCAGCGGACTACAAGTGCCACAATAGAATCCTACACCAGATAAACGGTGTGGATGTGTAACAATTAGAATACAATACAGGAATATGGGTGCACTACTGTGGTAGATGTAAACAATACATTGGCTATCCCTCAACACTGATGTTAAAATTGAGACATTTGCCAGTGTATCCTTATATGAAGGACATACCAGAGCCCGCACACCAACGCAAAGGTTTCTCAAAATGGTGCGAGACCTAACGCTAATCCTACCTGTGCTTGATAAGCACAACAGGGGCCAGTGGGCAATTACGGCAGCATTCGGTCGACTCACAACTTCCTCCCAGAAACCCTCCAGCGTGACTGAGCACACATGCAATGGGAGGAGGGAGGCAAGCTGCAAGCCCCACCTGAGTTGGCTAATATGGGTGCCTGGCCTCACAGGTGCTATCTTAATGCTGCCTTGTAGATATTCAAGGCGCATTAATTTTGGAGTTTACACACCTCCAAATATAAAATTTAAACAAACAACAAAAAACGGGGTCTCAAATGGCTGGAGGTGCTCAACCCCAAATGCGGTTGTGCATTTATACTGGGGGAGCAGATCCTGCCCTTGTAGTCCGTTGCTAAGGGCGATCCCCAGCATAAAAATGCATACAATGGAGGATGCCTGCAGCGGACTAAAAGTGCCACAATAGAATCCTACACCAGATAAACTGTGTGGATGTGTAACAATTAGAATACAATACAGGAATATGGGTGCACTACTGTGGTAGATGTAAACAATAACGAGTATAGACATCCAGTTTGGCTGCCGTTCCCGCAAATGGACGTCTATACTCGTCCATCATTCTCATGGGTGCTGCCCAGTGCACCCACGAGATCGCGGCAGGGACTCGGCTGCACTGCCGGGACCGAAGTAAACTTCAGTCCCGGCAGTTTTAACCCTTACAGCCGCGGTCGGAAGTGACCGCAGGCTCTAAGTGTTATGACAGAGGGAGGGGGCTCCCTCTGTCTTCTCTGCAGCACCCTGCATCGCGATCGCGGGGTGCTGTGTGTGGACGCGGCTGGCCGGAGCCTGCCGGACTGCCGGGAGTGAAGTTCACTTCACTCCCGACAGTTTAACCCTTACAGCCGCGGTCAGAAGTGACCACACACTGTAAGGAGTTCTGACAGAGGGAGGGGGCTCCCTCTGTCTCTCCTGCAGCACCCTGGAGCATCGCGGGTTGCTGCTGCATACCTGGGCAGCCGGGGGTCCTACAAAGACCCCCAGGTCTGCCCTGGGTATTGCCTGTCAGGACGCCAGAGGCACGTCCTGATATGCTGCCTGCTAGTGAAAACTGGCAGGCAGCATATAACTGCAATGCTTTGGAATACTAAGTATTCCAAAGCATTAAAAAGTGTAAAAATAAATAAAAATGTAATAAAAGTGTAAAAAAAAAAAAATAATAATAATAAAAATATATTTATTAAATGAATCTAATAAAAAAAATGCATAATGTAATATGCTGCGGATGTCCACCATGTGATCCTACACATTATGCAGCAGTCACGGTAATGAGCCCCCTGCTGCGGCTGGGTAGCTTTGTGTGTCCACACATAGCGGCGGATTTCCTGCCGGCAGTCATGAACGGACACACTGAGCTACCCAGCCGCAGCAGTGATGGATATATTCGCCATGAGTGGGTGCTTATTCCCACAACATGGCGGATATATCCATCAGGAGCCTTAAAGGAGTAGTCCAGTGGTGACTCAGTGGTGAGCAACTTATCCCCTATCCTAAGGATAGGGGATAAGTTTCAGATCGCGGGGGGTCCGACTGCTGGGGCCCCCTGCGATCTCCTGTACGGAGCCCCGACAGCCCGCGGGAAGGGGGCGTGTTGACCTCCGCACGAGGCGGCGGCCGACACGCCCCCTCAATACAACTCTATGGCAGAGCCGAAGCGCTGCCTTCGGCAATCTCCGGCTCTGCCATAGAGATGTATTGAGGGGGCGTGTCGGCCGCCGCTTCGTGCGGGGGTCGACACCCGCTATCTGGCCGGAGAGCCTGGGGCCCGTACAGAGAGATCGCAGGGGGCCCCAACGATCGGACCCCCCGCGATCTCAAACTTATCCCCTATCCTTAGGATAGGGGATAAGTTTTTCACCACTGGACTACCCCTTTAACTGTCACAGACAGACGTGTTATACTGCTAGCCGACCAAGGACCAATCAGAGAGGTCCAGCCAATAACTTGTAGGGGTGCGGTATATGAATGGGGTCACTTGTGGGGGTGGGCGTACTGTCCTGCCTTGAAAGCCAAATGGCGCTCCTCTCCTTCTGGTTCCTACCACGCGGCCAAGGAACCATATATGGCCTAAGCGGGGGTATTTCCGAACATGGGACAAGCAGCTAAATTAAATATAGGGTGCATTTCTTTTAATATCAGAAGTGATGTACAAAAAATATGTCCCACAAATGATGCATTTGTGGAAAAAAAGCTAGTTTCGATTTTTTAACACTGACTTTGTAATAATTCCTGCCAAAAAATGGTATTAAAATACTCACTGTACCCCCTAGCGAATACCTTGAGGGGTCTAGTTTTTAAAATTGTGTCATTCGGGGGGGGGGGGGGGAGGGAGGGGGGAGTTCCCATGTTCTACTTCTTCTCAGTTGCTGCAAACCTTGCTTAGCACATAAAAATAAGATGTACTTTTCAAATTTTCAAATTGTCAAGTAAATTTGTTAGGCCTCTAGTACATCTAAAATGTGAATAATAATTAAAAAAAAAGTTGAGAAAATAAAGTAGACATATGAAATTATAATTTTTGATAAAAAAAATAAACATTATGTATAAATATATGCAACCTATTAACGTCAAAATAACAAAAAATCGTCTTTTTTTCAAAAATTTCACGGTTTCTTGCATTGTAAATAAAAAAATACAAATGATATCGATAAACTTTTACTATTATCATGTAGTACAACTTGTGACAAAAAAAACAGTGTCAGATTTGTTTTAATTGGCAAAACATTACCAGAGTTATTCTCTAATAAAGACATACATCCCAGTTTTGAAAAAACAGGCCTGGTCTTTGAGGGGCGTACAGGTTTAATTAGCTTGGTCCTTAAGGGGTTAACCTGATAAGGACACAGGGCATACCTGTACGCCCTTAGTCCGCTCCCTTTCTATAATGTCATAGCGGGTCGAGCCCGGCCTCAAACAACACCTGGAACCCGTGGCTAATAGCGTGCTGCATTGATCGCTGTGCCGCGCACTATTAACCCATTAGACGCGGCGTTCAAAGTTCATTGCCACGTCTAAAGTGAAAGTAAACTACCCCCGGCTAGCTCAGTTGGCTGTTTGGGACTACGGCTGGACACCAGGAGGGTCCCTACCTGCCTCCTGTGTGTCCGATCGCCGATTGACTGCTCCGTGCCTGAGATCCAGGCATGAGCAGTCAAGCGGCAGAATCATTGATCAATGTTACCCTATGGGATAACAATGATCAATGTAAAAGATCAGTGTGTGCAGTGTTATAACATTGCAAAAAAAAAGTAAAACAAAAAAAAAGTTAATATAGATCATTTAACCCCTTCCCTAATAAAAGTAAGAATCATCCCCCCTTTTCCCATTAAAAAAAAAACAAAAAAACTGTATAAATAAAAATAAATGTGGTATTACCGCGTGCGGAAATGTCCGTATTATAAAAATATATCGTTAATTAAACCGCACGGTCAATGGCGTACACGCAAAAAAATTCCAAATTCCAAAATACTGTATTTTTGGTCACTTTTTATATCATGAAAAAATGAATAAACAGCGATCAAAAAGTCCAATCAATACAAAAATTGTACCACTAAAAACTTCAGATCATGGCACAATAAATGAGGCCTCCTACCACCCCGTAGGCGGAAAAATTATTTTATACAATTTTAAACGTATACATTTTCATGTATGTAGTTATGATTTTTTCCAGAAGTACGACAAAATCAAACCTACATAAGTAGGGTATCATTTTAATCGTATGGACCTACAGAATAAACATAA
This sequence comes from Hyla sarda, assembly GCF_029499605.1. Taxonomy (NCBI): domain Eukaryota; kingdom Metazoa; phylum Chordata; class Amphibia; order Anura; family Hylidae; genus Hyla; species Hyla sarda. The sequence goes on along the minus strand of NC_079193.1, from coordinate 162,085,123 downwards.
GGTGTCATTTTTACCCAAAAATGTACTGCGTAGAAATGAAAGCCCCCAAAATTTACAAAATTGTGTTTTTTCTTCAATTTTGTTGCACAATGATTTTTTTTCTGTTTCATCGTAGATTTTTGGGTAAAATTACTAAAGTTAAGGAGGAAAAAATGAAAGTGCAAAAACAGGAAAACCCCTGGTCCTTAATGTGTTAAAATAAGTCTCTCACCACAGCTTATTAATTATACATTGCCGAATGACATGCCCCCCCCCCCTGGAGAATGCAATCCGAGATATTCTCATCAGGGATCCGGGATTGCCACGATGAGAAAAGCGTGTCAGGGGAGAATTTCAGGAAGGAATCTCTGATGGCAAGGTATAACAGTGAAATGGATCTCTTGCGAAGGCTCGACTTAATAATTTAATCTAGGGTATGGGTGGGGGCTTCCTTATGTAGACTTTGTAATCTGGAGCTACAAAAAGAGAGAACCTGTTCTATCACCAGCATATGGGAGGAGGGCAAGGCAAAAGGGACCATAATGTCTTGGGAAGAGGACCACTTCTTTCCCGCCACATCCATGAGGAGACCTTAAGGAGACCCTTATCACGCCAGATGGTTGACTGATCTCGGGGACCCATCTGTGGTAAGTCTGGGTGGCTGCATAGAGGCAAATGTTTAGATAAAAGAAATGGCAAGCCAAATAACTTGTGCACCTCTTTCCCTGTAACAATGGTATCCCACAGCAGGACAGAGTGTCTCACTTGAGCAGGCCTAGATGCACACGAGGTGTGCAAAAGCGCCATCAGTTCCCATGGGCAGCCAGTGCCCATTTTAAAGCTAAGTTAGCATGAAAGTACAAGCCATTTGGTCAATCTATAATGTAGCAAAAAAGACACACCAAACTGTAGCCCCTGATGTTTGGGAAACTAAGCCCATCCCTATGTCTGCCCAGCACATGTTTAATGAGGGTAATGCGTAGTCTCTGACCGATCCACAAGAAGTTAGTGAAAGCCAAGTTCAAAGAGTGTACATCAACATGCTTAAGTTAGAGCGGTAAGGTTTGTAGGGGATAGCAGAGCCGAGGGAAACTAACCATTTTTTATCAGATGGCAAAGGCCCAAAAAGAATAGAGGGAGGTTCATCCAAAGTCTCAGTTCTGCTTGGATCTTAAAATAAGGGTGGGTAATTTAGGGCGTACAAACAATCCGGGGTTCTCTTTATTCTAGTCCCTAAATGTGTAATAGAGGAGGAAGCCACCCTAATGCCTAGATCTTCCAACTCAGACCACATGGGGGGGATCTTCCCAAAGACAGCAGCTCAGACTTTGCTAAATTAATTTTATAACCTGAGAAAGGGCCAAAGTGAAGTAAGCATGTCAGCAGGTCGGTCAGTGAGTAAGGTCATTAAGAAAGATGAGTACATTATCAGCAAACATGGCCATGGCCATGTCCACCGGTATGCCCTAATAGATTGAATGGAGAAGATGTTGGGCCAGGGATTCAATAGCCAGATAGAACGAAAGTGGTGAGAGTGAACAACCCTGACTTGCACCCTCATGGAGCCGATACAAGGGAGACAAAATGCCAGGCGTTTACATCTTCGCTAGTGCTGCACAGTATACACCCAATAAAAAGGAGCGGAAGGAGCCTGTGATCCCAAACTTGTCCAACACTAGACCTAGCCAGTCCCAGCGCACGTTGTCAAAGGCTTTTTCAGCGTCCAAGGTCAAAAGTGCTTGCCTTGATGTGGGGTGGTCACCTGGTCGGGGACTGCCAAGTCCTTGCGGATATTGCTGGTTGTGGAGCGGCCACGAATGAAGCCAACCTGGTGCAAACCCACAAGCTCCAGGAGAAACTGGGCAAGGCGATCTGCCAAGATTTTAGAGAGAAGCTTGACATCCTGATCAATGAAGGAGATTGGTCGGTAAGATCCTGGTTCAAGAGGGCCTTTCGGCAGCACCTTGATGTACGCCAAGGTTGCACTCTGAGGAAGAGTACCAGACTGCAGGAACCCATTGAAGACAAGGAGTCACCTGGTCCACCAGGGACTTGTAGTACTTACCAGGCTAGCCATTGGGGCTGGAGGCCTTACCCATACTGAGGGGTTTAATAGCTTGCCTGACCTCCTCCTCCGTCACCTTTTGCGTTTAGGCGGTCCCTCTTACATCAGGGATAACTGACGGAGAAAGTTCTGGAGAAGTCAGCTAGTTTGAGGGTAGGTATGCACTGTCCCAGAGCAGTCATGCAGAGCTGTAATGGGGAATGGTAGAAAGTGTCCCCTAGACAAGCAAGCCAAGAGCTTTCCTGCCTTGTTGCCCTGCCTAAACAAGTCAGTCTCCAATTGAGAAACATGCAATCTCTCCCGCCTGTCCAACCACAACTCAAAAGTAGCCCGAGCTTCCTTTCAACCCTCTTTATGAGCTTCAGTCGGCCTTCCGCCTCATAGCCGATATATATGGGCAATAAGTTTCCCTCGGATTACCGCTTTGGCAGATTCCCAATATAGAGCCTGGGTGGACCTATGAGCAGCACTATCATAATCGAACTCCAACCACCATGCCCAGAGCTGATCCACAAAAGATTTGTTTTTAACAAGGAAGGCTGGGAAACCCCAAATAAAATCAGAACCCCTCGTGCACAATGGGTGGAGAACCAAGATCACCAGGGCGTGCTACAAGTTCACCAGATCTCGATTGTTCAACAGACACACCCTGTGTTCAGCCGCAGAGCTGAGAAGGAGGCAATCGTTGTGAGACCACGACTGGTAAGAAGTGGGTAAAATTGCGGTTATCTTTGTGAAAGGCTTGCCATCAATTCTAAAAAGATGGCAAAGCCAGGTTCTGGGAACGGATGTCGTGAGGGAGAGGGGAGGTGCCCTTCCTATCCACCAGAGGATCCAACAACCTATTCAAATCCCTACCCAAGAGTTTCCAGGGCTCGGTATTTCCCTGAAAATACACCACCAAATTGTGGAAAAAGCCTTGCCGTCCTTTGCTGGGGAACCAAAGACCTTACCCACCAATTGTTGTTGCATCCTGAATTGTTGATTTGTATCCTGAATGCAAAATTAAGAAACTTTCCTAAATTAACCCAAAACATAACAATAAACTTCCTGGTACTTAACGCACCAGGACGTACACTTACGTCCTACTGTGTTTACAGTCTATACAGCAAGCGCAGTTGCTTCGCTTATTTCATAGACTGTAAACACTGCTGGCAGTCCTATCAGCAGCCAAGACTCACCGCTAATGGCGGACATCAGTGATCACGCTAATGTAAACTATTAACCATTTATATACAGTGAGCAATGCTGATCACGACAGGTAAAGCATACAAAGCTGGTTAGTTTAGTGGACTCTAAAATCACACCACAGATAAAAAAAAATAGAATAAAAAGTGATTAAAAAAATAAACTTTTTGCATAGATTTTGAGGTAAAATTACTAATATCATTACAAAGTACAATTGGTGGCTCAAAAAACAAACTCTTATATACAGTAGGTCTGTGGGTGGAAAATTGAAAGAGTTATGGCTATTATAAGGCGAGGAGGAAAAAATGAAACTGTAAAAATGAAAAATCTTATGGGGTTAAACTAGTCTGTTTACTCTAAGAATAAGAGAGTTATTGATTATCTTAATGATTAAGTTAAAGGAGTACTCCACTACTTTAAAACTGAGACCCTAGGGCACTGGTATTCAACCTGCGGACCTCCAGATGTTTCAAAACTACAACTCCCAGCATGCCCGGACATCCATCGGCTGTCCGGGCATGCTGGGAGTTGTAGTTTTGAAACATCTGGAAGTCCGCAGGTTGAAGACCACTGCCCTAGGGGATAAGTGTGTGTTTGTCTCTCCGTGTACATGGAGCTGCATTTTAGCAAGTGCTCCATGCACAAGGAGAGAAGGTTCCCGTTCTCTAGATGTTCCTAGATGTCGAACCCTCTGCAAACAGACACTTGTCCCCTATCCTGCAAATCACTGGCTAAGGCAGGAAACCACTGCAGTCATTGATTGGCTGAGTGACAACTTGATGTAGACCGGGTGCCGCGATACCAGAGCCTGCAGGGAAGCGAGAGAGAGGCAAGTGCAGATTTTTTTTTTCTAAGCAGGCAGCCTGGGCATATAAATATATATATATATATATATATATATATATATATATATATATATATATCTTTTTTTTTTAACTTTTGCTGGAGTACCCTTTTAAGATTGGTTGGTTTTATTACTATACAAGGGCCACAATTTCATATTGAACATGAATAGTTTGTATTTTATGTTGTCTGCTTATATTAAAATTTTCTTTCCTTTTATGCTTGCAGCTTTCCAAATGTTTCCCAAAACATAGTCATTATACATAAATCTCCTTTCTTAATTATGTGTATTACTCATTTTTTCTGCATGTCAAGTCACCTCTCATTAAAATATTAATTTTCTTATTTTTATTTAACGCTTTTTGAAAATGGATGATTTAAATGCAGTGTAGGTGACCTTTCTAAAATCTCACTCTTAATCACTTTACTTTGTTGTGATTTTGGTGATTTAGCTCTGATTCTTATTTAAAGTGTTTTTCACCCACTTAGGATGACATAATGTACTTGCTTTCAGCTTAAAGGGACTTAAATGGTGATCTGGATGATCGTTCATATGAACGTTTATTCCCAATCATTGCCCTGTGTAAACATGTTAAGAAATCAAATAAAAAGCGGAAAAAAATTCTTGTTTGTCACTGATAAAAATGATTGTAATTATCAACATTGGAGCCACATTAACCCCTTGGGGACTCATGTTTTTTCAGTTTTTTTGCACTTTCTTTTTTTCCTCCTCAACTTTTAAAATCATAACCCTTTCAAGTTTGCACCTATGGACTCATATGATGGCTTATTTTTTGGTGCCACCAATTCTACTTTGTAATGACATCAGTCATTTTACTCAAAAATCTATTGCAAAACCAAAGAAAAATCATTGTGCGACAAAATTGAAGAAAATATGCCATTTTGTAATTATGGGGGCTTCTGTTACTACGCGGTAAATTTTTCGGTAAAAATGACACCTTATCTTTATTCTGTAGGTCCATACGATTAAAATGGTACCCTACTTATATAGGTTTGATTTTGTACCACTTCTGAAAAAAAAATCATAACTACATGCAGGAAAATTTATGTTTAAAATTTGTCATCTTCTGACCCCTATAACTTTTATTTTTCTGTGTAAGGGCTTTATCTGTGCCATTTTTGTTTTGATCGGACTTTTTGATTGCTTTTTATAAATTTTTTATGGTATAAAAAGTGACCAAAAATACGCTATTTTGGACTTTGGAATTTTTTTTTACGTGCACGCCATTGACCGTGCGGTTTAATTAACAATATATTTTTATAGATTTTGCGCACGCGGCAATACCACATTTGTTTATATTTATTTACCTGTTTAGTTTTTTTAAATGGGAAAAGGGGGTGATTTTTTTTTTGCAATGTTATACATTCAATACATTGATTGCCAGCACTGTTCAATGCTATGCCTTAGCATTTCATTGATCGGTGTTATCGGCGGTCGATTGCTCAAGCCTGGATCTCAGGCTTGGAGCAATCAATAGCCAATCGGACGGACCGTTGGAGGTAAGGGACCCTCCTGCTGCGTCCTAGCTGATCGGGACACTGTGGTTTCACTGCTGTGGCCCCGATCAGTCCGACTGAGCTGCCGGGAATGCTTTTTTTTTTACATTTTAGACACTGCGATCAACTTTGATCGTCACTTCTAAAGAGTTACTAGCGATGGGTGACGCACGCTATTAGTTCCGGCTACCGTTAACCGCCAAGACCAACCGGATATGATGCCGGGTCACCTCGTGACCCCGCATTATATCGTGGGAGGGGGCGCAAGACGTACAGGTATGCCCTGTGTCCCCAAGAGGTTAAGAGTAGGGTTACACATGGCGTATTTTGCTGCATATTTGCTGCTGTTTATTTTCCCACCTATTGAAGTAAAAAATTATGCTGCAAAGTACACCACGTGTGACAGTAGCCTCAAACAAGAATTCTATACTGTAGATTTACTGAAATGTTGAAGTGAAATTGCCTAAGCTATTTATGATGTAAGTATTTATTATTTCTATGACTAGCTCCTGTGGTAGGTTATTTTACAGACTATGGTGAATAAGTCTTGTTGTCTCTAGAGATGAACCCTATTTTATCTCTTGCTAGAGGGGTGTTTTATGTTGGATTCAAAGATTGCAAAAATAAATAGGATCGCAATAGCTAGATGTTATTTCTTAACCTCTTAACACAAAATCAGGTACACGTACGTGGTGGTTAGGGATGACTTCCCGCATCATCATCATCCTGATGGATTTAAACTGTCACAGCACCACTGGGCTCTGTGACAGTTTATTGAGCTTGGCTGTGCTGCACAGCCAAGCCTACCTGAAGCCAGCCAGGGACCAATCGCTGCGGTCTCCTGGCAGTGATCGCTGATATTGGTCAGTCCTTCTTCCCCCTCTCTTCCGTCGCTTCACACAGTGAATCGATTGGTGGTGAGGGGGGCCCCGTCGGAGGAGGCCACCCGCGGGACTCAGGATCGGAGCTGCGCTTCGATCCTGAGTTAACCCTATAGACGCTGCAGTCACTGTGACTGCAGTGTCTATTAAGGTTACAGAGGGAAACTGACAGACATAGGCATAATTAAATAGAGTACAGAAATATATCATAGTTAAAAAAAAAAAAAGTCTTAAAATTATGGCTCACAGACTTACAAACATATATTTTTTTTAACAAAATAGTTTTCATGCTATAAATGTACTAAATTTATTTTTGCACCCCAAGGCCTCTGCAACTTTATATTATGCCAGAAATATATGCCAGCAACATATCCTAAACTAAAAGGAGGCCCCGAAATCCACATAGCACGCCTTCATGTCTGAGGCCTGTGTGTGTGAGACACGTAGCGCACAAAGGGTAGAGTACAATATGTCACGAAAAAAACTCTCTCAGAATCACCTTCATAAGTAAAACCTTTCCAAAGTTATTACCAAATAAGTGGACACATGTCAGATTTTGAAAATTTGCCTTGGTCTTTAAGGTCAAAACAGGCTAAGGAGTAAAGGGGTTAATTAATAAAGAATAAGAAAAATATACAAAAGCAAAACAACAAGATATACAGCAACAGGATACACAAGCGATTCTACAACAATCCTGGAAAATCCTTCTGTTAGAAAGACATAACACCAAAAATATAGCTTCTGGGCTTGCATATTTTCATAGCATTTTTTTTTACTGGCCGTGCATCAAGGTTTTAAACCCCCTGTGATTCATGCAACTTTATGAAATACGTAGATACAAGGGCTGAACTCCTAGTGTTACTGCACATGCCATTGAGTTATAACTCTCAAGAATGTGGCCTGGTGTCTAGTTTGTCAGGCACTGTGTGAAATGAACAGAATATTCTGTGTGTTCTTGGCCATAAGATCAAACTAAATATGGAAAACATAAAACTTTAAATCAGAATTTAAAGGGTAGAACCAAATTTAGAACTAACCCTTTCATACACAATGGGATGCCCATTTTTCTTTTAAGAGGAACAACTTTGCATCCTATATACCCATGTTCCCTATTGGGTATAGTTTATGTTAGCGATGAATTTATAATCTTTTCTTTACCTGAAGACTAAACTATTTGTTTGTGATACTTGAAAAGGCCACAACAAATATTTAACACAGTAGGGCGGTTTACAAATTTGGTGCGTATGTTGTATCTCTCTACTACAGCATACAGCATCATTTTTTATTTATTAATTTTTTTATTTTTTGTAAGAAATGTGGAATTTTAAAGCCCTGCCCAATCTTCTTCAGTATGGTGTTCAGAAAATAAATAAAGGGTCCCTATTTTTATATTATAAATCATGGAGCACACTAATTGGTTAAAGGGGTATTCCAGGAAAAAACTTTTTTTTTTATATCAACTGGCTCCAAAAAGTTAAACAGATTTGTAAATGACTTCTATTAAAAAATCTTAATCCTTCCAATAATTATCAGCTGCTGAAATTGAGTTGTTCTTTTCTGTCTAGCAACAGTGCTCTCTGCTGACATCTCTGCTTGTCTCGGGAATTGCACAGAGTAGAAGAGGATTGCTATGGGGATTTGCTTCTACTCTGGACAGTTCCCGAGACAGGTGTCATCAGAGAGCACTTAGAAAAGAACAACTCAACTTCAGCAGCTCATAAGTTCTGAAAGGATTAAGATATTTTAATAGAAGTAATTTACAAATCTATTTATCTTTCTGGAGCCAGTTGATATATATATATATATATATATATATATATATATATATATATACAAGCTGAGTACCCGGCGTTGCCCGGTTTTTCCTTCCTAATCCTTGTTGGGGGGGGAAATAAACAAAGGAGGAAGCTTTTGACTTCATATCCTGTCCTCATATATTGTTGTCATATCCCGACCTCCTATCCCGACCTCCTATCCCGACCTCCTATCCCGTCCTCCTTTCCCATCCTCATATCTCGACCTCCTTTCCCTTCCTTCTTTCCCGCCCTCCTTTCTCGTCCTCCTATCTCGGCCTCCTATCCCGTCCTCCTATCCCGTCCTCCTATCCCATCCTCCTTTCCCGTCCTCCTTTCCCGTCCTCCTATCTCGACCTCATTTCCCGTCCTCCTTTCCCGTCCTCCTTTCCGTCCTCCTATCCCGTCCTCCTATCCCGTCCTCCTATCCCGTCCTCCTATCCCGTCCTCCTATCCCGTCCTCCTATCCCGTCCTCCTATCCCGTCCTCCTATCCCGACCTCCTATCCCGACCTCCTATCCCGACCTCCTATCTCGACCTCCTATCCCGGACCTCCTATCGAGGTCCTCCTATCCCGATCCTCCTATCCCGATCCTCCGATCCTCGTATCCCGTCCTCCTATGTCGACCTCCTATCCCTATCCAATATTTTAAGTGGACATATAAGTAACATGTGACCAAGTATTATCGAAATATCTCAAGCCGTTTGGAAGTTATGCGGTAACATATATTTCCCATTGCCTTGTCTGGGACTTTAAACATAAACCCCGCCCCTGGAAAATGGGGGTGAGTAAGGGTTAAATCACCTATCCTATGTTTGTTGTAGACATATAAGTAACATATGTGCCAAGTTTCAAGTTAATATCTTTAGCCGTTTGGTCGTGATGCTGGAACATACACACATACATACATACAAACATACACACACACACGTTGATGTTTTATATATATAGATATATATATAAGTTTTTTCCTGGATTACCCCTTTAAATGTGACAATATTCACTTCATTTCACAGCATGACAGCATTTCACCTTTACACCTATTGGCCCTGATTTACTTTTTTAAACCTGACATGTTTTGTCTGGTTGTGCGCCATATTCTGTACGCACAGAATTTGCGCCAGAATTGAAAAAAAACCCAATTAACTTTCCATTTTACTGAGAAAACGGGGCTTGAAAATGGGGCGTGTTCCCGACATTCTCACCAAAACCCAACATATTTACTAAGGTTTTCACATAAAATGTGGTGGATTTGAGCTGAGGAAAACCTGACAGATCAGAGCATGTGTAAAAAAAAAAAAATAAAGGTAGGGAAAAGTGCAAAATGTAGGGAAACCTTCGTAAATACCATGGAACAAAATTTGTAGTGTAGGGAATTAAAACCCACAAAGAAAACTACACAACACAACACTTAATAAATCAGGGCCATTATCTTATATATAAAAAAAAGTTCATTATGGCAATCACCAGTTCAGCAGATAAAATGTATTTACACAGTCAGGTCTCAGGATACAAACAAAAGCCCCAGTTTGTATTCTGAGACCTGACTGTGTAATTAAATGTTATCTGCTGAACTGGTGATTGCCATTATGAACTTTTCTTATATAAGATGCTACCCATTTATATTCAGAGGATAGAGCACCACCTTTGATGCAGTAGTGGGAAGACAAGTGTGCGGGACGGGTGTTCTCTTGTAGAGTGATTAAAGGGGCAGTGCCGGCAGTACTTTACCTACTACAAGTCTATTCATTTAAACCTATTATGAACATTATTTACCTACAATAAGCACAATATTGAGATCTTTAGAAATGGATCTTGGAAAGATCTTTACATGGACCAATTATTCGTGCAGCAAGACTTCTTAAATGATTGCTGGATCATCTGTGCAACCCTTTACTTAATCATTGTTAGCCGCACATTACTTCTCTACACTGGGTGATGTGAGGACGATAACAATGATGTTACTGGTTGAACCAAAAGATACGAGCAACTGTCGAACAAGCATTTTCTCGTTCATTAGCTGATCGCTATCCTTTTACATGGGTGATTATCGGAATTAACTGTTCCTATAAACACACATCCACCAAATAATCGCCTTGTGTAATAGAGCCTTAGCTGTTTTTACCAACCACTGGGGAGAGTTAGAATTATCTCATTTAAAGGATCTCTGGATCTACCAAGCTAAATAAATAGAGAGAGAGCTGTCTCAAGAGACCATTGTCAGTATGCAGGAGGAATGAATATATTTCTGCATCATTTATGGTATTCTCCTCACTGGTTCATAGGTAGTGTTTTTCTTGATGTGTTTCTATGGAGTAGAGAGGTTTCTTCCATTAAAGTAGTTGTTTGGTCTGGACAAGTGCTTTTAGATTACAAGTCCTCAGGAAATAAGTTGCATAATAGCCTACTTCACATAATCATTATTAAATTACCCCTTCAGTCATAGTTACTCTACTCAAACCACAGTATACAATCAATGTTATCTGAAGGAAAGCAGAGAAGGGGGTACATAAATAAAAAAACAAGGGTGCACTATCTGAAATTAGTTGATCAAAGATCAGAAGCAACAGAAGAAACATTATTTTACTGAAAGAGTAATAAATGTTTGGAACAGACTTCCAACAGATGTAACATTTGCTATAAAGTGCAGTACCACAACTTCCATTGAAATCAATGGGGGATGTTTTTCTTAGGTAAAATTACACAGGTTTTGACATTGAAATTTACACAGTTTTCACACCAAAAACCATATGGTTATTAACTGTAAGAACATACCCCTAAGCATATCTGGAATAAACCTATATTTATCCTAAGATAAAAATAAAAAGTAAATTAATATAAGGGCAGACTAGATGGTCCATGTGATCTGCCAACAATCTTTTGACTTTGTTTCACTGCAATAGCCATGTTTTGCTATACATTCAGTGGTAGCAGTGGTCTGAAACTGCCCCCAGAGATTGCACTGATACCTAATGTAGAGCACCAAGAGAAGAAAGGAAAATGCTGGTAGCATTATTCACTCTGTTCTGTAGCATCAGGTCTCGAAGAGAACATACACTGCTCAAAAAAATAAAGTGAACACTGAGATAACACATCCTAGAACTGAATGAATTAACTAATCATATGAAATACCTTCATCTTTACAGTTATACCTTCAGTTGAATGTGCTGACAACAAAATCACACAAAAATTATCAATGGAAATCAAATTTATCAACCCATGGAGGTCTGGATATGGAGTCACACTCAAAATCAAAGTGGAAAACCACACTACAGGCTGATCCCTCTTTGATGTAATGTCCTTAAAACAAGTCAAAATGAGGCTCAGTAGTGTGTGTGGCCTCCACATGCGCATATGACCTCCCTACAATGCCTGTGCATGCTCCTGATGTGATGAGGTGGCCTCGACTAAAGCATCCGCCAACTCCTGGACAGTCTGTGGTGCAACGTGGCGTTGGTGGATTGAGCGATACATGATGTCCCAGATGTGCTCAATTGGATTCAGGTCTGAGAAACGGGTGGGCCAGTCCATAACATCAATGCCTTCCTCTTGCAGGAAATGTTGACACACTCCAGCCACACGAGGTCTAGCATTGTCTTGCATTAGGAAGAACCCAGGGCCAACCGCACCAGCATATGGTCTCACAAGGGGTCTGAGGATCTCATCTCAGCACCTAATGGCAGCGAGGCTACCTCTGGCAAGCGCATGGAGGGCTGTGCAGTCCCCCAAAGAAATGCCACCCCACACCATTACTGACCCACTGCCAAACCGGTCATGCTGGAGGATGTTGCAGGCAGTAGAACGTTCTCCACGGCATCTCCAGACTGTCACATCTGTGCATGTGCTCAGTGTGAACTTGCTTTCATCTGTGAAGCACACAGGGCGCCAGTGGCGAACTTTCCAATCTTGGTGTTCTCTGGCAAATGCCAAACGTCCAGCACAGTGTTGGGCTGTAAGCACAACCCCCACCTGTGAACGTTGGGCCCTCATACCACCCTCATGGAGTCTGTTTCTGACCGTTTGAGTGGACACATGCACTTTTGTGGCCTGCTGGAGGTCATTTTGCAGGGCTCTGGCAGTGCTCCTACTTGCCAAAGGCGGAGGTAGCGGTCCTGCTGCTGTTGTCTGTTCTATTTGTACAACAGCATGTGAAATTGATTGTCAATCATTGTTGCTTCCTGAGTGGTGTTAGGGCTCTGCCCTCTGCTCCCAGCAGTGCCGTGGTTTGCATTTCGGGACGCGCCCATATGCGAACCCCGGATTGCCACTTACCTTCAGCCCTGTCCCCTCTGGACCTTCTCCTCATGTTGCGGGGTGTGCTCGCTTGCGAGCCCCACTCTGTTCCTCTTCTCCTGCCCATCCCTGCCGGCGCACGTTTCCCCGCCTTCTAGGGAGCGCGTGTGCCGGCTTTTCTAAATTTAAAGGGCAAGTGCACCAATAATTGGTGCTTGTCCCAAGCCAATCCTATTTAGTTCCGGCACTTCCTCCTGTTTCCTGATGGATCTTTGTGCTCCAGTTGCCAAGAGAAAGCGTATATTTGTGTATTTTCCTTGCTGTGTATTTGATCCCTTGATACATATACTGATCTTGTTCCTGTGCCGCCTGCCTTCTGACCTCCTGCTACATGACCTGACCTTGCTTCATTGCTGCCTGTCCTGACCGCTTGCCTGTCCGCACTACGTCTGTGCCTCATCCTTCCTCTGCCACATAATACCTTGGCTGCCTGTGGGGATGAGTTGTATCAAAGGTAGCGACCTGGGTGCCACCTGCTGCAGCAACTCCATCCCGCTTTGCGGCGGGCTCTGGTTAAAACCAGCGGCACCTTAGACTCCGCTCCCTGGTAGGGCCCAAGCCATCTTCCTCAACAGGTCAGTGGATCCACCTAACCACAGCCGTTACAAGTGAACAGTGTGATTTCACAGAAGTGTGATTGACTTGGAGTCACATTGTGATGTTTAAGTGTTCCCTTTTTTTTAACTGGGTGATAGTGTGGGTGAACAGGAGTCCATACACGGGTCTCTTACATTTATAGGTTTTCTTTCCGCCGAGTTGTTGTCCACTAAAGTTCCATCATTTTGGTCTTCATTTGCGCTCTGAAGGCGGGTCCCCTGCTGGCAGCCTTGCTTTGGGTTCCAGAGGAAGGGGCCTTAGCCCACACCCCCTTGTTTGCATATTCATGTTCCCCCTGAGCGCAGCGCTCTGTCTGCAGAGTGCATGTGCTTAAGATTTTACCCAGCTCTCGCGTCCTGATGACGTGAGAGCTGTGCATCGGAAGAGTGCTCTGCACAGTGTACTGAGCATGCACCAGTCCCTTGCTACACCCAGAAGTACCTCTTTCTGAAGTCTCGCTACTCCCGACTTCCGGGTGTAGCATGGGACCGGCGCATGTGCAGTTACACTGTGCAGAACGCTCTCTTGACGCACAGCTCTCACGTCATCAGGACACGAGCTGGGTAAAATCTTCAGCGCATGCACTTTGCTGACAAAGCACTGAGCTCAGGGGGAAAATGAGTATGCGAACAAGGGGGGTAGGCTGAGGCCCCTTCCTCTGGAACCCAAAGCAAGGCTGCTGGCGGGGGACCCGCCTTCAGAGCGCAATTGAAGGCCAAAATTACGGAACTTTAGCGGACGACAACGCAGTGGCAAGAAAACCTAAAAAAGTAAGTGACCTGTGTATGGACTCCTGTTCACCCACACTATAACCCAGTGTATTGGGTTTAGTGTGGGTGAACCGGCTGACAGTTTTCCTTTAACCCCTTTTGTGGACCAAGCCCATTTTGACCCTAAGGACCATAGAATTTTTGGGAATTCTGACCACTGTCACTTTAAGCATTACAATCTCTGGGATGCTTTTACATTTGAATTTCATTCTGAGATTTTGTTTTTTCGTGACATATTCTACTTTATGTTAGTGTTAAATATTTGTCCATTCTTGCATCATTTCTTGGTGAAAAATTAAAAAATTTCATGAAAATTTGGAAAATTTAGCATTTTCCTAACTTTGAAACTCTCTGCTTATAAGGAAAATAGACATACCAAATAAATTATATATTGATTCACATATACAATATGTCTACTTTATGTTGGCATCATAAAGTTGACATGTTTTTTCTTTTTGAAGACATCAGAGGGCTTCAAAGTACAGCAGCAATTTTCCAAGTAAATTTCAAAATCTGAATTTTTCAGGGACCAGTTCAGTTTTGAAGTGAATTGGAGGGTCTTTATGTTAGAAATACCCTATAATGGACCCCATTATGAAAACTGCACCCCTCAACGTATTCAAACTGACATTGAGAAAGTTTGCTAACCCTTTACGTGTTTCACAGGAATAGCAGCAAAGTCGAGGCAAAAATTCTAAATCTTCATTTTTTACACTAAAAAGTTCTTGTAGACTGGGAGATACAGAGATGGGAGCTCTACATAAAATACTTAAACGAAGACCCAGGCCGAGGATACTGCGTTGCACACACCTGATGTTCCTATAGATACTAATAATTATCAATAAATGGAGCAGTCCTACTAGGCTATGGGAAAAAAAAGGTTATAGAAATCAGAAGAATTGAAATAAAAGGAGAGAAAAAGAGGTTTGTGTCAAATATTGGACATTTATTTAAAATAACAATGATACTCTTGATGACTTATTGGTGATGTCCTTGGCAGGGCCCTTGCTTTGGACAACACACAACATAATACAAATGATATATAAAATGTAAAATACATAAAACACAATTGCTAGCTAAAATTGCACTAATGAGGTGGCTGGGACACAGGGTCTGTGCTATAGTAAGCACAGTGGGACAGTCTGGAAATTGCAAATGTCCTATTTGTTATAGGTGATGATTGGTGTGAATTGTAGTCTCAGTGATGGTATTTAGCGCAAATAGCGCTGAAAGATTAAATCCACAGTGTTGGCCGTAGTTGCAGCGCTCGACAGCACTGGAGACTCCCAGTACTGAGCCCACTCTCCCTGTCTGCGCAGGGCTGTCTGTAGAATAGGCAAATGCGTGGTAGCGCGGAAGCTTCACCAAGTTTCACACAGTATCAAGAAGTTATTCCTTCTATACCCCGATGGCACGGGGACAAGTTAAAGAAGGTGATAAAGGATAGGCACTATGTGCCTCTTACCTGCTCTTCAAATGCTCGGTGTTCTGCGTGTATCTGCAGTCCTCCGGGCTCTACCTTCTATACCCTGGTGGCACGGGGAGGATAAGCAAGAAGGACAGAGGTCCAAGGCTGAATGCCGGTGCTAGCTGCGGCTAGTTAGTAATGCAAGTCTCGGAGTCTGCTGGGGTAGCCGAGTGTCAGGCTCTGATAGGGTAGCGGAGCGTCCCTGTTAAGTCCCAATCTCTGTGCAACAAAACAATCTTGTAGACCCATAGTTTTTTTTATTTTTAAAAGGGGTAAAAGGAGAAAAGCTCCCCAAAATTTTTAACCCAATTCCTCTCGAGTAAGGAAAGACCTCATGTGTATGTAAAGTGCTCTGTGGGTGCACTAGAGAGCTCAAAAGGGAAGGAGCGACAATGGGATTTTGAGAGCGAATTTTGCTGAAATGGTTTTTGCAGGGCATGTCGCATTTAGGAAGCCCCCATGGTGCCATAGCAACAAAAAGCACCCCACACCGCATACTATTTGGGAAACTACACCCCTCAAAGAACATAACAATTGGTACAATGAGCCTTAACACCCCACAGGTGTTTAACGACTTTACGTTGAAGTTGGATGTTACAATAAAAAAATAAAAAATTTTACTAAAATGCTGATGTAATCCAAAATTTTTAATTTTTACAAGGGGTAATAGGTGAAAATGTCCCCCTAAATTTGTAACCCCACTTCTCTTGAATAAGGAAATATGTGTATATAATAGCAACAATGGAATTTTGGAGAGAGTATTTGTTACGAATGGAAGTCTGGGGCCATGTACATTTACAAAGCCCCCATGGTGTAGTTTCCGAAATGGGGTCACATGTGGGTATTTATTTTTTTGCATTTATGTCAGAATCGCTGTAAAATCAGCCACTCCTGTGCAAATCACCAGTTTAGGCTCCCACTTATTTTCCGGGTCACCGGGTCAGTGGAGACCCGTATGACCCGGAATCGACGCAAATTGCCAGTGTGAATTCACTGGCGATTTGCGGCGATCGCCGACATGGGGGGGGGGGTCACAGGACCCCTTGGGCATTGGCACGGGATGCCTGCTGATAGATATCAGCAGTCTTCTCGGTCCGGTACCCGCCCGGCACGCGTTGGGGATGGAAATTCCCACGGGCGTACAGGTCCTTGGTCCTTAAATACCACAGAGCAAGGGCATACCCATATGTCTGTAGTCCTTAAGGGGTTAAGTACCAGGGAGCAAGGGCATACCTGTACGCTCTTCGTCCCCAAGAGGTTAAGCAATACACAGAACCAACTAAAGTCAGTGGCTATCCACTGTCTTCAGTAACTGCTGATGCTTGTATAGATCTGACAACCACGATTGTCACAGATGATGCACCCTAGCTAAAAAGGGTGCATCCAGAGTATGGTGCCCCTCTCTAATGGTGTACAATAAAATTATGACTTCACCATTAAAGGTCAGAAACACTTGGCTTATTTTATACAGTAATTATGAAGATAAAATTGTCTTATAGACAAAAGTATATGATGTGCAGGGAGAAACCTGCCACCGGGACCGCTTCTATAAACTAATTAATGACCACACGCTTTTTAAACCAGAAACCAATTCAAAGACAAATGAGGTGCGCTTAAATATTAACTAACGTTGATTAGGCACCAAAAACCCTATACTAATATGATTAAACCAAAGTGTTCTTCTAACAAAAAGAATAGAAAAGTAGGCCTTGTCCAGTTAAATGTTAAAGCCCCCACAGTCATTAAACTTTGTCCAGACCTTAAGCTGAAAATATAAGCTTCAACATGGAAAGCTTTTATGTGACTTTAGTGCTAATAATACAAGTCAGATGAAAGGAGATCAGTGGTAATAGCTTTCATTAACTAATAACACTAAAGTTCAGAGCTGTCAAGTTTCATGGTCTAATGAGTGAAACTTCAAGTCAATGTTGGAGCTTTAATTTCTTCACCAGAGTACGTGGAAATACACAGCTGTTATAATTATTTATAAATGGCTTGGGGAAATCTATCAACAAATGTATAAATCCCAGGTGGGGTGCACCCAATACAAGATTTGTACATGTTACCTGTCAGACTTCACTGTTCAATGTTGGGATTTGAAGAATGACTGTCATTCTAGCCTAAAGCGCACCTTTAATCTTGGTCTCGGCAGCAGGGTATGTGTTTAAATTTCACTGCCGCTTCTGACCCTGTGACATGCTCTGAGACTATCAGGACCTGGAGATGGTTTTGCCAGAAGTCCCATTGACTTTCATAGAACTTCCGGCATATGTGTCTCTAGATCACAATAGTCTCAGAACAATTCACAGTCACAGGATGTTGATTGGAGTGCAGTTTCAGCTTTTTGAAATCCTAGATGCCATTCTTGTGGAAATCCTAATATGCAAATCAACTAATAGGTGCACTCAAGGTTTTCCATAGTCCGTTGGTGTACTGTGCTGCCCACCTGCATTGGCCCATTGATACACTCCCCTTTATTTATATGCATTTTCTGCTCTGCAGCAGGTTGCCAATACATGCTGTGACCTAGTCATCACATACAGCCCCATACCGCAAGTAGACATGTGTTGCTTTTTTGCTATACCCCTAATAGAGGATCAATGCCGCTTCAGTACATTGGCCATTCTCTCTGGATAAGAAGAAAATGCATACTTATGGAGGGGTAGTATCACAGGACCAGTGTAGGTGGGCAGAAAAGTGCACCATGGATCGGGGAAACACCCTCGGTGCACCAAGAAGGAGATTATTTTTTATTTTTTTTACAACTAGCTTTTTTTTTTGAAAAACAGTCATATTTGTTATGACTACAATTACATCGAAAATGCATTTTGTAAACATAGCCTAAGGGTACGTTCACACGTTGATAACTCTAAATCTACTGCAAGTTTCATTAACATTCTCTTGAAAATCTGCTATAGTGGCAAATTTTCAGATTGACTGCAGACTCATTGAAGTAAATGGTAGTGAAACTCGCAGTGGGAAACCAGCTGCTAGTCATGAATGTGTAAAATACCCTAAAGCTGACAGCTAACTTATTAGATAATGCAACCTATGATGGCCTACAATCATACAATCATGGTTCATAGTCTGCTGATGGGTGACAAAAGGAGCCCCCTCCCTATGTCAAACCATTAAGATGCCATGCTTTATGTAAATGATTGAATGGCCAGGATCCAACTTATCTGTGGTCCTAGCCATTGAAGTAAAAGCCTGGCTGCCATATGTATATAGCATTCTGTACTAAGTGGCTTACGCAGATGATGTGCATGTACATGCTTCTGTGTTCAGGGGGCAATGAAGTCAATGAACATTTCTGGTCTCTTTTTTCCTATAGTCCAAGTGGAATCAGCTAATAAAATATCTCTATATGCTGTTACCGTTCTCATTTACAGATAATAAAATAAAACAATCTACAATTAGAAGAGAATAACTGGGTTAGAAAAAATAAAGAATCTTTCATGTTCTGGTTTGGTAAAAAAAAAATGTCATCTATCTATACAGATTCCCTTAAGAGGATCTTCTGCTAATATTTTAAGAGTCTTGTGAAGTCCATGGCTCAGTGGGTCAGGACTGTTTATGTGACACAAAGGAGGAGCAACACAATATTAGTCATGTGGTTTTAATGTTTTTGTATATATCAACTTCATTTTCAGTGAAAATTTCCTTTAAAATAGAACTTCAATTTCACTTTGTTAGTATTTTGTAATACACCTTCTCCGTGTCCAATTCATTTGTCATTGCACTGGACCTTTGATTAATTTAAACTAGTGATGGGAAGAGCTAAAGGCGAACAAATCCTATGACTTCTAATCTATCTGTTACAGCACTGTCTGCACTAGTCCTGTGCCAAGCGATGAATTGTCTGATAAACAAGCCTACTGGCTGACTTCTGATCATAAATTGTATATATCCAGCAATGTCAAGGTTTTTTCTGTCCTCTGTATCCTGGCTACAAGAAGTAAATCCAGGTCATACAAGTTAAAGTCTTTTAGAAGGAAGTCACAGTAAACTCTGATTGTTTAGATTTTGATAACTTTATAGTGCATCAACCAATGAAACATAACCAATTATAGTAGGGGTGGCTAAACATGCTCAACATAAGAGGCACATTCAATACACTTAAGATGCTTGAAAGCCACAAGACATGCACATATAAAGTAAGAAATATATCTAGGTAGTCATAGTAATTCAATTGTAAAATGCATATTAATAAATAACATAAATGTGTGCATTAGTAAAAGTACTCCCCCCCCCCCCCCCCACTGCCCCCATATTACAGTAGCCCCACTACTGTCTCCATATAACAGTAGGCCCTATATGCCCTCCCACACAGCAGTAACCCCCCCCCCTTGCCTATACAGCCCCATATACCAGTGGGCCCCCATCTTCATACAGCCCCATATGGCAGTAGGCCCCGATCTCCCTACTGCACCATTTAGCAGTAGGCCCTTACTCTCATACAGCAATAGGCCCCATCCCCATTATTTACCACCAGTCGTGCACAGGGTTATGTTCTCCTCTACTTCTCTTTGGTGGGCAAGGAGAGAGAGGAACAGCTTGTAGCAGAAGTGCCTGTGCCCAGCATGTCTTCTTCCAGCAGCCAATACGTTCTTAAAGAGGTGGTGCAGATGGTAAAGTGGTGCCACCAATTCTCAAACTTTCAGACATCTCAGAGACTGTAGGTGAGCGACTAGCTGCCAGGCACCTAGGAAAGGTTCTTAAAGAGGTGGTGCAGATGTTAAAGCGGCGCCACCAAATCTCAAACTTTCAGAAATCTCAGAGACTGGAGGTGTCTCGCGAGCTGCCAGGCACCTAGACCGCATGCAGCTCGCGAGATACAGGAATATAATAAATCAGAGGTGTAGCTACAGGCAGCAAATGGTCGTCAAAGAGGTAAGCCAGCTTATACAATGCATAGCCTTTCTGCTATATAATGTGTAGCAATAGTTCAAGTCTGGATAACCACTTTAATAAGTAATCCAGGACTCTACATTCGGGATGATCCACAGGTCTCACTGCCACAATGAACTGCTGTTCCAGATTTGAGTAAACATGGAGAGAACCAATAGCCTTGTTCCTATGGCGATAATAGATTTAAAAGTTGTAATGCTGTAAGTGAATATTGTCACATTTAACCAAACAGCATGCTCCAAGGTTTACATTATAAATTAGAAGCCCTTTATCTATGTGCTGAACACAATACTGAAGAAGAAGATTGGGCAGGGCTTTAGAGTCCCACATTTCTAAATAAATAAATAAAATATAGTGGTCAGACAACCAACAACCTTAGCATGTAGCAATAACTGTAATGGAGAGCTACTAGTAGACTGTATACACCAAATTAGTAAATCTCCCTACTGTGTTAAAGTTTTATTGTTGCCTTTTCTGGTATCACAATCACATAGTTTAGTCTGCAGATTAAAGAAAAGAAACCACACTAGATCATCTTCGCAAAATGGAAAGGAAATCATGCACACTTTGTTACTTTGTTGGAATAGTGCAAATAAAGGTAGATATACATGATTCAAATACATTGCATACCAGGGACAACCAGTGTCATATGCACAGGTGCGCATATTATATATATTCTTCACTCATGTATATGGGAACATTAAGTATCCTATAGAAGAATCCTGTGGATAGGGGATAAATGATCGTGGGGGGGTGGGGGTCCGACTGCTGGGTCCCTCACAATCTCCTGGCCGGGCCCCTCTGCTCTCTCCATGCACAGATCACAAATCTCCGCTCCTTGCCAGATTACTGTCGACCATGGCACAAAGCGGTGGCCAACACACCACTCTATGTATCTCTATGGGAGAGTTAGAAATACAGCGTTTTTGTATCTCCGGCTCTCCCATAGAAATACATGGAGGGTTGTGTCAGCCACCGCTCTGTGCTGTTGTCTACAGTAATCCGTGCAAGGCGTTTCAGCCTGGAGGTCACAGGATAGGGGATAAGTACTCATGTACCGAAGTTCCCCTTTAAGGCTGTAAAGTGAAGAGGGTATATAATATGTTCACCTGTGTCTATGACACTGGTCATCCCTGGCATACAATGTATTTGATTACATAATATATACCGTATCTACATTTTGTGCAGATAATCTATTAGAGTAGTTTTTATGTATTTTTCTTGAATCAATAAAGGATATTATTTTCATGAGAAAATGGTATATATTTGGTATTGCCTTTTTTTTGTAGTACTAATGTATGTTATTCGTCCTTGGACAAGTTGTACGGTAGTTGCTAAGAATAGAATTGCAATACATTGTAAAGTGCAATTCTTTGATATACACATACTGTATCCACAGATATCCACTTATGTAGCTTTGAAATCGATATATTATGAACTTGAGGCTCAACATGCTTTTCTTACCGTTATATCAAGTAGGACAAAATTGGAAATCTACTCGGGGCAGATGGCATTAACCCCGTGACACCAGGGCGTGGTTTATCCTCAATACCACCCGAAGGTATACCGCTGGATCCTGGGCTAGGCACGGGGACAATAATGACTCTGATGCCAAGTTATGGAACAACGGTAGCTTAGACCTGACTTGGACCTGGGGGTAGTGGACTTGTGGCTGTGTGGTTGAATTCTGGACTCCAGACACACACCTAGGACTCGACTGCATTGTAGTTCAGCAAAGACTAAGAGCAGAGCTCCAAGATAGTGAAGAGACTCCTCTCAGGGCTTATATAGGGGAGACTCTGGGGAGGTCACCCTTAAGCCACATGGTCACTGACACCTCACTGGGTTACAATCACTTGACAAATGTTTAACCACATCACAACTGTTCTTAAAGCTATAACGTTTGTATACACAATACATAGTATTAAGAGAACTGTATAAGGGGAACAGGTGCAGGGGGCCCAGAGGACACTGCAGGGAGGCTGCTTGACAGGGCAGCCAGGGTACAGGAGTACAACTTCTGTACTGGGCCACCACATTATCACTTATCATAATAGGTGGTGACACATAGCACATTGGTGGAGCTCCAGTTGGGTGAATAAAGTGACAATGTGCCTTTTCAGCCACTGTAAATTCACTCTTTATAAGACTTGCAAACATTGCTGAGCACCTCTATTCTCATGATCTCTGGGGGTTCCTTCATTTAGACCTTAACCAGTTAGCTAGTTATCACAGATAACAACTTTAATTATTTGGATATCTCCTTTAAATATATTCATGTCATATAATCAATTCAGCAAATAAAAAATAGAAAGAAATGTACTTTTGACAATGACAGAGCTGACAGAACCACTGAAGAAGCTCTCGGCCAATTAAGGAGATTTCGGAAGAGAGAATGAGGAATCCTTTTTTTTTTTCAATTTGGTTGCTTTTTGTCTGTATACCTTGCTCACTTTGTCCTTGCATTTTTTTAGGAGAGGGGGTGAAATGATTATATTTTAACGATTTTGAGTGACATTTATCATGGTATTTACCCTTTTTTGGGTAAATCAGCCTCTTACAAAGTCGCGGCAAGCTGTACTGTGACTTTTTTTGCAATTTTTCACTTTTTGCTATTTTTACACACCACAGAATTTTTTTGAGTACCGTAGAATTTTTTTTTTTTGTGGTGGGTCAGACCAAATCTGACCACATGATAAACAGTGCCTATACCACACAATGGCCCTGATTTACTATTGTAAACCCAACATGTTTTGTCGGGTTGTGCACCAGAAATTGAAAAATTTGAAAAAACCCGACTAACTCTCCATTTTACTGAGAAAACCCAAAAATAGAGGCGTGCTCATCTGGGAAAGTGGGCATGGTCCCCGAAAAGGGTGCGTGCCCCCGACATTTGTACAAAAACCCAACATATTTACTAAGGTTTCCACAGAAAATGTGGTGGATTTGAGCTTAGGAAAACCAGACAGATCAGAGCATGTATAGAAAAAGCGGAGGGGGGGAGGGGGGGGGGGGGTTCTGTAATTATGTGTTAAATTATTGCTCTGGTCTATTGTCTATTGTTCCAAAAAGTAGGGGAAGTGGAAAATGTAAGGAAACCTTAGTAAATACCGTGGAAAAATTGTAGGGAATTAAAACCCACAAATGAAAACTACACTCCAATCAAGGGCCAATATTTCCAGTCGTTCTCACTGATGCTTCTGCATACAGTTCATGAAAGGCCATGTAACCTTTTGTCAAATTAGTCCCAGCCATGTCAAATATGCCTCAAGTAAAACGGTAAAAAACATGTACATAACTCACCATGATGAATCCCCCACTTTTTTCTTTCTTGAAGTTTTAGCTTTTTGTAGTGCACAAGGTTTAGGCTTTGTTCACACGCTGCAGTTATCTTTTGTTTTTGCATAAAGGCTTGAAACAAATAACAGAATAGTCTGTATGTTCTGAAACATTACCTTCCAATCCTGTTCCTAGCAGACAACTAACTTGGTAGGTAAAATTCTGAACTTGGTTCAGAAAATACGGACTATTCGAATAACTGATTCACAGTTGCAAGCTGGTTTTATTTGTTAGCCAATCACCAAACGCAAATCAACTGCATGTGAACATAGCTTTATTACATTGCTTTTAAAGTGTAACTGTGGTAACTGGGGAAAACTTTTAAAACAATGTAGATAATACTATTATATGTATATTTGTAATATACATTAATTTCAATCTTTTTATATTTTTGGGTGAAAAAAATGCTGTTCCTGCAGCTATTACCTGTGTGTCTCTATGAGGAGACCAAATATAGAAAGTGAGAGCAGGACAAACAGGGCTCTGTGCAGGCTTCTGTCTTAGCAATCATCCTGCTGTGTGAGCCCAGGAGAATGTCACAGAGCCTCACTGTACAGAGCCCTGCTTGTCCTCAGTGTACAGAACCCTGCCTGTCCTCAGTGTACAGAGCCCTGCTTGTCCTCAATGTACAGAGCCCTGCTTGTCCTCACTGCACAGAGCCCTGCTTGTCCTCAGTGTACAGAACCCTGCCTGTCCTCAGTGTACAGAGCCCTGCTTGTCCTCAGTGTTCAGAGCCCTGCTTGTCCTCAGTGCACAGAGCCCTGCTTGTCCTCAATGTACAGAGCCCTGCTTGTCCTCACTGCACAGAGCCCTGCTTGTCCTCACTGCACAGAGCCCTGCCTGTCCTCAGTCTACAGAACCCTGCCTGTCCTCAGTGTACAGAGCCCTGTTTGTTCTCAGTGTACAGAGCCCTGTTTGTTCTCAGTGTACAGAGCCCTGCTTGTCCTCAGTGTACAGAGCCCTGCTTGTCCTCAGTGTTCAGAGCCCTGCTTGTCCTCAGTGCACAGAGCCCTGCTTGTCCTCAGTGCACAGAGCCCTGCTTGTCCTGTGTGCAGAGGCCTGCTTGTCTTCAGTGCACAGAGCCCTGCTTGTCCTGTGTACAGAGCCCTGCTTGTTCTCAGTGTACAGAGCCCTGCTTGTCCTCGGTGTACAGAGCCCTGCTTGTCCTCAGTGCACAGAGCCCTGCTTGTCCTGTGTACAGAGCCCTGCTTGTCCTCAGTGCACAGAGCCCTGCTTGTCCTCAGTGCACAGAGCCCTGCTTGTCCTCGGTGCACAGAGCCCTGCTTGTCCTAGGTGCACAGAGCCCTGCTTGTCCTCAGTGCACAGAGCCCTGCTTGTCCTGTGTACAGAGCCCTGCTTGTCCTCAGTGCACAGAGACCTGCTTGTCCTCAGTGCACAGAGCCCTGCTTGTCCTCAGTGCACAGAGCCCTGCTTGTCCTGTGTACAGAGCCCTGCTTTTCCTAGGTGTACAGAGCCCTGCTTGTGCTCAGTGCACAGAGCCCTGCTTGTCCTCAGTGCACTGAGCCCTGCTTGTCCTGTGCACAGAGCCCTGCTTGTCCTGTGTACAGAGCCCTGCTTGTCCTCAGTGCACAGAGCCCTGCTTGTCCTCAGTGCACAGAGGCCTGCTTGTCCTCAGTGTACAAAGGCCTGCTTGTCCTCAGTGTACAGAGCCCTGCTTGTCCTCAGTGTACAGAGCCCTGCTTGTCCTCAGTGTGCAGAGCCCTGCTTGTCCTCAGTGTGCAGAGCCCTGCTTGTCCTCGGTGTACAGAGCCCTGCTTGTCCTCGGTGTACAGAGCCCTGCTTGTCCTCAGTGCACTGAGCCCTGCTTGTCCTCAGTGTACAGAGCCCTGCTTGTCCTCAGTGCACAGAGCCCTGCTTGTCCTGTGTACAGAGCCCTGCTTGTCCTCAGTGTACAGAGCCCTGCTTGTCCTCAGTATACAGAGCCCTGCTTGTCCTCAGTGTACAGAGACCTGCTTGTCCTCTGTGTACAGAGACCTGCTTGTCCTCAGTGTACAGAGTCCTGCTTGTCCTCAGTGTACAGAGCCCTGCTTGTCCTCAGTGTACAGAGCCCTGCTTGTCCTCAGTGTACAGAGTCCTGCTTGTCCTCACTGCACAGAGCATTGCTTGTCTGCTGTCACTTTCTTTATTTGGTCTTCTCATAGAGATAGACATGCAATAGCTGTAGGGATAAAAATATACACTTTTTTTTAGCCAACGTATACTGCAAATATACATATAATGGTATTTTCTACATTATATAAAATGTTTTTGTTAACAACAAGTACACTTTAAGATTGAAGCATGGCAAGCGTGTTTCAACTCCTGGATTTTGATCAGTTGTCACAGAGTGTATTGGAGAATAAATCTCTATTTTTGGAGCTCTTGCATCTACTCTGTGATGGCATAACAGCAGATTTATTTATTTATTTTTTTAATATGCATGGCTTTGAGTTTTGGGGGGTAAAATGTCATTACTCTTGCTTCACCATTATTTAAAGATGAAGAAAATATAAGATGTTTATAATACAGAAAGTAATTTATTTATTTATTCAGGTATATTCTTAGCCACTGATGGTTTGTTTTACTGTTTAATGTTAATAGGTGTAAGGATATAAGGTGTATCCTGTATGTTGTTTGCTTTTTTAAACTAAATATGTTTCTGGCGGGGTAGATATTTCATAGTAGAGGGATATGGGAAAAGGACATTGGTGTCTAATTTCTGAGAATTTTAAGCATTGATTAGTTCATATTTTTCCTTGGTTCAGTTTAAGATAATGTATAAGCTTTACAATGCTCCAGTTTTCTTAACATTACTCTTTGGGATATTTTCAATATTGGAGCAAGGTTTATAAAATCAATAATGTTAGATATGGGTCAGGTATGTGTGCGCACAACCAAAAACCGAAGTCAAAACCAGTTTCTACCAGAAACATTACTCCTTTTGGTCTACACACCAATACCTTCTTTTGTTGTGTGTATCTAGCAAGTTTCATGTTGTGCTACAGATACCGTATATACTCGAGTATAAGCCGACCCGAGTATAAGCCGAGACCCCTAATTTCAACCCAAAATCCCAGGAAAAGTTATTGACTCGAGTATAAGCCTAGGGTGGGAAATACATCATCCCCCCTGTCATCATCCAGACCCGTCATTAACATCCTCATCATCATCACCGCCTGTCATCATCCAGACCCTCATCATCATCACCTGTCATCATCCCCTTGTCATCATCCCACACATCCCCCTTCATCATCCCCTTGTCATCATCCCACACATCCCCCCTTCATCATCCCCTTGTCATCATCCCACACATCCCCCCCCTTCATCATCCCCTTGTCATCATCCCACACATCCCCCCTTCATCATCCCCTTGTCATCATCCCCACCCCCCTTCATCATCCCCTTGTAATCATCCCACACACCCCCCCCCCTTCATCATCCTCTTGTCATCATCCCACACCCCCCCTTCATCATCCTCTTCTCATCATCCGCCCTCAGTGGTCTTCAACCTGCGGACCTCCAGAGGTTTCAAAACTACAACTCCCAGCAAGCCCGGGCAGCCATCGGCTGTCCGGGCTTGCTGGGAATTGTAGTTTTGAAACCTCCGGAGGTCCGCAGGTTGAAGACCACTGCGGCCTTCGACATCATCCAGCCCCCTCTCACCCCCCTTTAGTTCTGTACAGTACTCACCTCCGCTCGGCGCTGGTCCGGTCCTGCAGGGCTGTCCGGAGAGGAGGTGGTCCGGTGGGATAGTGGTTCCGGGCTGCTATCTTCACCGGGGGCGCCTCTTCTCCGCGCTTCCGGCCCGGAATAGAGGCGTTGCCTTGACAATGACGCAGAAGTACGTTGGCAATGAACGTACCTCTGCGTCGTTGTCAAGGCAACGTGACTATTCTGGGGCCGGGCCCGAAGCGCTTAGAAGAGGCCTCCCCGGTGAAGATAGCAGCCCGGAACCACTATCCCACCGGACCACCTCCTCTCCGGACAGCCCTGCAGGACCGGACCAGCGCCGAGCGGAGGTGAGTACTGTACAGAACTAAAGGGGGGTGAGAGGGGGCTGGATGATGTCGAAGGCCACAGTGGTCTTCAACCTGCGGACCTCCGGAGGTTTCAAAACTACAACTCCCAGCAAGCCCGGACAGCCGATGGCTGCCCGGGCTTGCTGGGAGTTGTAGTTTTGAAACCTCTGGAGGTCCGCAGGTTGAAGACCACTGCGGGTGGAGAGTTCACTCGAGTATAAGCTGAGGGGGGCGTTTTCAGCACGAAAAATCGTGCTGAAGAACTCGACTTATACTCGAGTATATACGGTAATTTACGGGCTGTCATATTTAATTTATATAATTTTTTTTGTTTTGTTTACCATATATCAATTCCATACAATTAAGACAATTTCAAAGCATAAAATGTCTTAGATTGCCTTTGCAGAGATAGTTAGTTAATTAATCTATATATATATATATATATATATATATATATATATATATATATATATATATAAAACTCAATGTATGTGTGTGTGTGTATGTATGTACGGTATGTATGTATGTATGTATGTTCCACAAAAACTTCCAAACGGCTAAAGATATTAACATGAAACTTGGCACACATGTTACTTATATGTCAACAACAAACATAGGATAGGTGATTTAACCCTTATTCTCACCCATTTGCCAGGGGTGGGGTTTATGTTTAAAGTCCCATACAAGTCTATGAGAAATATATGTTACTGCATAACTTCCAAACGGCTGGAGATATTTCGATAATACTTGGTCACATGTTACTTATATGTCCACTTAAAATATAGGATAATTAATTTAACCCTTAACTACCCCCATTTGTGAGGGTCCGGGTTTTTGTTTAACGTCCCATGCAAATCTATGGGAAATGTATGTTCTCACATAATATCCGTACGGCTGGAGATATTTCAATACCTGGTACACATATTAAAGGTCGGGAAATGAGGACGCGATGGGAGGTCGAGATAGGAGGTCGAGATAGGAGGATAGGAGGATGGAATAAGAGGTTGGGATAGGAGGAAAGAATAGGAGGAAGGGATAGGAGGACGGGATAGGAGGTCGGGATAGGAGGTAGGGATAAGAGGTCTGGGTATGAGGTCTGGGTATGAGGTCTGGGTATGAGGTCTGGGTATGAGGTCTGGTTATGAGGTCTGGGTATGAGGTTGGGGATAGGAGGTCGGGATAGGAGGTCGGGATAGGAGGTTGAGAAAGGAGCACGGGATAGGAGGACGGGATAGGAGGTCGAGAAAGGAGCACGGGATAGGAGGACGGGATAGGAGGACGGGATAGGAGGACGGGATAGGAGGACAGGATAGGAGGTCGAGAAACGAGCACGGGATAGGAGGTCGGTATAGGAGGACGGGATAGGAGGTCGGGATAGGAGCACCGGATAGGAGGACGGGATAGGAGGTTGGGGTATGAGGACGGGATATGAGGTTGAGATATGACAACAATATATGAGGACGGGATATGAAGTTAAATGGGTACTCCGGTGCTTAAACATCTTATCCCCTATCCAAAGGATAGGGGATAAGATGCCTGATCACGGGAGTCCCGCCGCTGGGGATCCCCGGGATCATGCACGCGGCACCCCATTTGTAATCAGTGCCCGGAGCGTGTTCGCTCCGGGACTGATTACCGGCGACCGCAGGGCCAGCGGCGTGTGACGTCACACCTCCACCCCCGTGTGACGTCACGATCCGCCCCTCAATGCAAGCCGACAGGAGGGGCGGAGCGTTGCATTAAGGGGCGGAGCGTGACGTCACAAGGGGGCGGAGGCGTGACGTCATACGCCGCCCGCCCTGCGGTCGACCATAATCAAACCCGGAGTGAACACGCTCCGGGCACTGATTACAAACGGGGTGCCGCGTGCATGATCCCGGGGGTCCCTTTGGATAGGGGATAAGATGTTTAAGCACCGGAGTACCGCTTTAAAAGCTTCTTCCTTGGTTGAATTTCCTCCCCAACAAGGATGAGGAAGGAAAAACCGGGCAATGCCGGGTATTCAGCTAGTTGATGATAAATGAACAAAATCATATAGGAAGGTAGAGGAATGTCATACAGATGGAACAGAAAGAGAACAGGAATGAATTTTGACCTAATAAGCTGAAGAGTTCCCAAAATGTGGTCAGCTTTAGAAAGTTTCAGATGATGTGTAAAATAGTACTTTTATGTGATCTGCATAGGAAAGCAGAAGAAAAGGATTAGTTTGAAAGGGACCATGTGACATCTTGTCAAAATCTTAAATCTAGCTTTTAGCATCATACTGGAGATTTCATGACTTAGTAAATAGTAAACATGGATGTTCAGATTTAAATTAAGTGTGTAGGTCTCTTTAACCAGATACATTTGTTGTGAATCTGTAGGGGAGAGATACAGTCATGGTCGTAAATATTGGCACCCCTGAAATTTTTCAAGAAAATGAAGTATTTCTCACAGAAAAGGATTGCAGTAACACATGTTTTGCTATACACATGTGTATTCCCTTTGTGTGTATTTGAAGATTGTGCACTTTTCCGGTGCACAAGTGATAGGGATATTTCAGCGTTGTCCACAACCAGGGTAAATAGTTTAAAAGTATTTATTTTTTACATGTAAAAAATAAATACTTTTAAACTATTTACCCAGGTTGTGGACAGCGCTGAAATATCCCTATCACCTGTGCACCGGAAAAGTGCACAATCTTCATTTACGTTCCCTATGCCTAGCCGAGGGCGGGATAAGCTGCAGTCCTAGGTGGATGTCCAGGCGGAGTCTCCATCACAGCCTTCCGAAAGTATTACGTGCCTGCTAGAGTGTTGTGCCTCTATAGCACACCACCATCTGGTGAGTTTCTCCATTGATAGGGGCTCACCTCCTTTTACTTATTTTCCTACACAGTGGAGCGCTTTTCCATCCTTTTTATTTCACTTTGAGTGTATTGGAACTAAACCAAAAAAGGAGGAAAAAAAGCTAATTGGACATAATGTCACACCAAACTCCAAAAATGGTCTGGACAAAATTATTGGCACCCTTTCAAAATTGTGGATAAATAAGATTGTTTCAAGCATGTGATGCAACTTTAAACTCACCTGGGGAAAGTAACAGGGGTGGGCAATATAAAAATCATAAATCATAAAAACATCTTGTGGACAGATGAGACCAAGATAGACCTTTTTGGTAAAGCACATAATTCTACTGTTTACCAAAAATGGAATGAGGCCTACAAAGAAAAGAACACAGTACCTACAGTGAAATATGTTGGAGGTTCAATGATGTTTTGGGGTTGTTTTGCTGATTCTGGCACTGGGTGCCTTGAATGTGCGCAAGGTATCATGAAATCTGAGTATTATCAACAGATTTTGGGTTGCACTGTACAGCCCAGTGTCAGAAAGCTGGGTTTGAGATTTTGGGTCTTCCAGCAAGACAATGTCCCCAAACATAGATCAAAAAGCACCCAGAAATGGATGGCAACAAAGCGCTGGAGATATCTGAAGTGGCCAGCAATGAGTCCGGATCTAAATCCCATTGAACACCTGTGGAGAGATCTTAAAATTGCTGTTGGGATAAGGCATCCTTCCAATAAGAGACCTGGAGCAGTTTGCTAAGGAAGAGTGGTCCAACATTCCGGCTGAGAGGTGTAAGAAGCTTATTGATGGTTATAGGAAGCGACTGATTTCAGTTATTATTTCCAAAGGGTGTCCACCCAAATATTAAGTTAAGGGTGCCAATAATTTTGTCCAGCTCATTTTTGGAGTTTGGTGTGACATTATGTCCAATTTGCTTTTTTTCCTCCCTTTTTTGGTTTAGTTCCAATACACACAGGGAATAAACATATATATAGCAAAATATGTGTTACTGCAATCCTTTTCTGTGAGAAATACTTAATTTTCTTGAAAAATTTTAGGGGTGCCAACATTTAAGGCCATGACTGTAAGAGTTTTATAGACAAAGGAAAAAACGTGTTTAAGAAATCCAGTCACTGAGCACACGTTTTTTGAAGGCGGTGAGAGGGCGAGTATAATCCAATGGCAGTACAAGAAAATGGCAAGATTGGGAGGCTACCAGAAGGTAAAGGGACAGAACGCCTGGTTGGCCATTAATTGCAGTATCATTTGCCTTCTTTGGTCAACTAGAAAATGTTGAGCTTGGTTCTTGTTTGCTTTGTGTCAGGTTTGGACAAGCTGTAATATTAATGACATTCATTGTAACACTCCCAAAGTTACTTGTCATGAAACTCTTTCTGTAACTGTGGCATAAGAAGCACTCTGCCTTCTTGAACTTTTTAGAACATTCCTAAAGTCTTGTTGGGTATATGACATTTTCCGTACTACTTCCTATACTAAACAAATGCAAAATAATACATGCCTGGCTAACAACCACCGACTCATACCAAAATGGTTTGAGACCTAATTCTGTCCTATGGAATTGTATCACAATGTTGCAGACCTTCCCAACATAGATGCCATTTCCTATTAAATGTTATTTTATATAGCCTCATTAATGTGCTGAAGCAAGTGTGCCCTGGGGATATTTCAGACAGTTTCATTGTTGTGCTAAAATTAGAATGCCCTAAAAACTACAGCAGGATAAAAATGTCACTTCTGCTTCAAAGATCACATACAGCTCTAGCACTGGATTTTATTACATGAACACTGACTCAGTTGGTTCTAAAGGGATTGTTTTGTTCACCTAATCTCTGGAATATACTTCATGCCTTCTGGGTTTGATATTTTATACGAGCCAACAGCCCTCTAAATAGAAACACCTGTTCTAATGGAATGTTTTATTCCTACCTTCTTTACTTCCCCAGTTTAGTTGATTTATGTGTAGTATTTATTGTTACAATACAATCTGACAGGAATCCTTGGGATGAAATCATTGCTACATATAGATTTCTGTATAAACTGATCACTGTGATCTCCATGATGAGGGCCAGGATAACGGTTATTAGCCTATTAGATGGGTGCGTACTGTAGTAAACCATTGATTTACAATTTATGGGTTAACCCCAGGGGTCAAGTCCTGGAATAAAAAGTGTGGGAACTTTCCACTCAAGGGCTGGTCCTGCAGGACTGATAATGAGAATGGTGTTCCAGCTGTGGAAAAAGTGCAGAAACTCAGTTCCCTTGCGTTCCTGCAGGACTTGAGCCCTGGTTAACCCCTTCCTTGTATGTAAATCCAGTCAACTGAATTTTAATCCCAAAAAATGCCATATTTGTATGTCATAATTATCACAATGGAACAGCAGTTGAGCCTGTGCTATTACTAGTAGGTAGATGGCTGCAGAGAATAAGCGTTAATCTACACATAGGAGGAGGGTGCCAGGAGAGGATGTGCATGTGGAGGATGAGAATGACAAGGAGTTAGTATGGTACATAAGAATGCTATAGACTGGTGATAAATGGGGAGGTACAGGAAGCATTAAATAAATCCATGTCCATTTTGACAGCTATCACGCTATATTTTTAGGGATTATGGATTCGGTAGCTTTTCCCACACCAAATATAATAGTAGGGTATACACAGTAAATGCTGACTGTAAGGTGGAAACACCTGGTACAGCTATATTATGACATAGGGATGGCAAGATTTTTTAAATTCAATTTTCAGTGTAGGACCCGGCCATTTTTTGCACATCTGACCACTGTCACTTTAACCCCTTAAGGACCGAGGGTTTTTCCGTTTTTGCATTTTCGTTTTTTCCTCCTTGCCTTTAAAAAATCATAACTCTTTCAATTTTGCACCTAAAAATCCATATTATGGCTTATTTTTTGTGCCACCAATTCTACTTTGTAATGACTTCAGTCATTTTGCCCAAAAATCTACGGCGAAACTGAAAAAAAAATCAATGTGAGACAAAATGTTAAAAAAACCCGCTGTTTTGTAAATTTTGGGGGCTTCCGTTTCTACGTAGTAAATTTTTCGGTAAAAATGACACCTTATCTTTATTCTGTAGGTCCATACGATTAAAATGATACCCTACTTATATAGGTTTGATTTTGTCGTACTTCTGGAAAAAATCATAACTACATGCAGGAAAATTAATACATTTAAAATTGTCATCTTCTGACCCCTATAACTTTTTTATTTTTGCGCGTATGGGGAGGTATGAGGGCTAATTTTTTGCAACGTGATCTGAAGTTTTTAGCGGTACCATTTTTGCATTGAAAGGACTTATTGATCACTTTTTATTCATTTTTTCATGATATAAAAAGTTACCAAAAATGCACTATTTTGGACATTGGAATTTCTTTGCGCGTACGCCATTGACTGTGTGGTTTAATTAACAATATATTTTTATAATTTGGACATTTCCGCACGCGGCGATACCATATATGTTTATTTTTATTTACACTGTGGTTTTTTTTTTATGGGAAAAGGGGGGTGATTTGAACTTTTAATAGGAAAGGGGTTAAATGATCTTTATTCACTTTTTTTTCACTTTTTTTTGCAGTGTTATAGCTCCCATAGGGACCTATAACACTGCACTCACTGATCTTTTACATTGATCACTGGTTTCTCATAGGAAACCAGTGATCGATGATTCTGCCACTTGACTGCTCATGCCTGGATCTCAGGCACTGAGCAGTCATTCGGCGATCGGACAGCGAGGAGGCAGGTAGGGACCCTCCTGCTGTCCTGTAAGCTGTTTGGGATGCCGCGATTTCGCCGCAGCTATCCCGAACAGACCACTGAGCTAACCAGCATGCTTTCACTTTCACTTTAGACGCGGCCTTCAACTTTGAACGCTGCATCTAAAGGGTTAATAGCGTGCGACACCACGATCAATGCCGCGTGCCGTGGCCCCGCGTTATAGATTGGGAGCAGACACAAGGGGTTAAGGGGTTAAGCATTAATAATTCTGAGATGCTTTTACCTTTCATTCTGATTCCAAGATTGTTTTTTTTCGTGACATATTCTACTTTATGTTAATGGTAAATTATCGTTGATACTTGCATCATTTCTTGGTGAAAATTGCAAAAATTTGATGAAAAAATTGAAAATTTTGCATTTTTCTA
This sequence comes from Hyla sarda, assembly GCF_029499605.1. Classification (NCBI taxonomy): domain Eukaryota; kingdom Metazoa; phylum Chordata; class Amphibia; order Anura; family Hylidae; genus Hyla; species Hyla sarda. The sequence goes on along the minus strand of NC_079193.1, from coordinate 162,050,461 downwards.
ACTTTGAAGCTCTCTGCTTGTAAGTAATATGGACATCCCAAATAAATTATATATTGATTCACATATACAATATGTCTACTTTATGTTTGCATCATAAAGTTAACATGTTTTTACTTTTGGAAGACATCAGAGGGTTTCAAAGTTCAGCAGCAATTTTCCAATTTTTCACAAAATTTTCAAAATCGGAATTTTTCAGAGACCAGTTCAGTTTTGAAGTGGATTTGAAGGGCCTTCATATTAGAAATACCCCACAAATGACCCCATTATAAAAACTGCGCCTCTCAAAGTATTCAAAATGACATTCAGTAAGTGTGTTAACCCTTTAGGTGTTTCACAGGAATAGCAGCAAAGTGAAGAAGAAAATTCAAAATCTAAATTTTTTACACTCGCATGTTCTTGTAGATCCAGTTTTTGATTTTTTGCAAAGGGTAAAAGGAGAAAAAGTCCCCCAAAATTTGTAACCCAATTTCTCTCGAGTAAGGAAATACCTCATATGTGGATGTCAAGTGTTCGGCGGGCGCAGTAGAGGGCTCAGAAGGGAAGGAGCAACAATGGGATTTTGGAGAGTGAATTTTGCTGAAATGGTTTTTGGGGGGCATGTCACATTTAAGAAGCCCCTATGGTGCTAGAACAGCAGAAAACACCCCACATGGCATACCATTTTGGAAACTACACCCCTCAAGGCACGTAACAAGGTGTCCAGTGAGCCTTAAACCCACAGGTGTTAAACGACTTTTCGTTAAAGTCGGATATGTAAATGAAAATAAAAAATTTTCACTAAAGGGCAGTTTTTTTCCCCAAATTTACCATTTTTACAAAAGGTAATGGGAGAAAATGCCCCCCAAAATTTGTAACCCCATCTCTTCTGAGTATGGAAATACCCAATGTTAAAAAAAAAAACAAACGTAAAATGCTCAGAAGAGAAGGAGTCACATTTGGCTTTTGGAAAGCAAATTTTGCTGAAATGGTTTTTGGGGGGCATGTCGCATTTAGAAAGCCCCTATGGTGCCCCAACTGCAAAAAAAAAAAAAAAAACACATGGCATACTATTTTGGAAACTACACCTCTCAAGGAACGTAACAAGGGGTACAGTGAGCCTTAACACCTCACAGGTGTTTCACAACTTTTTGTTAAAGTTGGATGTGTAAAGGAAAAAAAAAATTTTCACTAAAATGCTGGTTTTTCCCCAAATTTTATATTTTTACAAGGGGTAATAGGAGAAAATGACCCCCAAAATTTGTAACCCCATTTCTTCTGAGTATGCTAATACCACATGTGTGGATGTCAAGTGCTCTCCTGGCGATCTACAATGCTCAGAAGAGAAGGAGCGCCATTGAGCTTTTGGAGAGGGAATTTGTTTGGAATGGAAGTCAGGGGCCATGTGCGTTTACAAAGCCCCCCGTGGTGCCAGAACAGTGGACCCCCCACACATGTGACCCCATTTTGGAAACTACACCCCTCACAGAATTTAAAAAGGGGTGCAATGAGCATTTACACCCCACTGGCGTTTGACAGATCTTTGGAACAGTGGGCTGTGCAAATAAAAAATTAAATTTTAAATTTTCTCGGTTCACAAAATCTGTCAGACACCTGTGGGGTGTAAATGCTCACTGTACCCCTTATTACATTACATGAGGGGTGTAGTTTGCAAAATGGGGTCACATGTGGGCGGTTTCATTGTTCTGGCACAATGGGGGCTTTGTAAACACACATGGCCTTCAATTCCGGACAAATGTTCTCTTCAAAATCCCAATGGCGCTCCTTCTCTTCTGAGCATTGTAATGCACCCGCAGAGCACTTTACATCCACACATGGGGTATGTTCTTACTCATAAGAAATGGGGTTACACATATGGGGTATTTCCGTACTTTTTGGTGGTCTTTTTTTCCTTTTAACGCTTGTGAAAATAAAGTATGGGGCAACACCAGCATGTTAGTGTAAAAATATATATATTTTTTTTTTTACACTAACAGGCTGTTGTAGCCCCCAACTTTTCCTTTTCATAAGGGGTAAAGGGAGAAAAAGCCACCCAAAATTTGTAACGCAATTTCTCCCGAGTACGGAAATACCCCATATGTGGCCCTAAACTGTTTCCTTGAAATACGACAGGGCTCTGAAGTGAGAGAGCGCCATTTGAGGACTAAATTAGGGATTGCATAGGGGTGTACATAGGGGTATTCTATGCCAGTGATTCCCAAACAGGGTGCCTCCTGCTGTTGCTAAACTCCCAGCATGCCTGGACAGTCAGTGGCTGTCCAGAAATGCTGGGAGTTGTTGTTTTGCAACAGCTGGAGGCTCCGTTTTGGAAACACTGCCGTACGATACGTTTTCCATTTTTATTGGAGGGACAGTGTAAGGGGTGTATATGTAGTATTTTACCCTTTATTATGTGTTAGTGTAGTGTCATGTTTTTAGGGTACATTCACACTGGTGGGTTACGGTGAGTTTCCCGCTAGGAGTTTGCGCTGCAGTGAAAAATTTGACGCAATTTGGAGGAGGAAACCCACTGTAACCCCACCAGTGTGAATGTACCCTGTAAACCTCCAGCTGTTTCAAAACTACAACTCCCAGCATGTACTGACAGACCTTGCATGCTAGGAGTTGTACTTTTGCAACAGCTGGAGGCACACTGGTTGGAAAACCTTCAGTTAGGTTCTGTTACCTAACTCAGTATTTTCAAACCAGTGTGCCTCCAGCTGTTGCAAAACTACAACTCCCAGCATGTACTGATCACCGAAGGGCATGCTGGGAGATGTAGTTATGCAACAGTTGGAGGTATGCAACTACAACTCCCAGCATGCTGAGACAGCTGTTTGCTGTCTGGGCATGCTGGGATTTGCAGTTTTGCAACATCTGGAGAGCTACAGTTTAGAGACCACTGCACAGGGATCTCCAAACTGTAGCCCTCCAGCTGTTACATAGTTACATAGTTAGTTACATAGTTAGTACGGTCGAAAAAAGACATATGTCCATCAAGTTCAACCAGGGAATTAAGGGGTAGGGGTGTGGCGCGATATTGGGGAAGGGATGGGATTTTATATTTCTTCATAAGCATTAATGTTATTTTGTTCCATGAATTTATCTAATCCTGTTTTAAAGCTGTTAATTGTTCCTGCTGTGACCAGTTCCTGAGGTAGACCGTTCCATAAATTCACAGTCCTCACGGTAAAGAAGGCGTGTCGCCCCTTGAGACTAAACTTTTTCTTCTCCAGACGGAGGGAGTGCCCCCTCGTCCTTTGGGGGGGTTTAACCTGGAACAGTTTTTCTCCATATTTTTTGTATGGGCCATTAACATACTTATATACGTTTATCATATCCCCCCTTAAACGTCTCTTCTCAAGACTAAACAATTGTAACTCCTTTAATCTCTCCACATAGCTAAGCTGTTCCATGCCCCATATTAGTTTAGTCGCGCGTCTCTGCACCCTTTCCAACTCCGCAGTGTCCCTTTTATGGACAGGTGCCCAAAACTGAACAGCATATTCCAGGTGAGGCCGTACCAATGCTTTATAAAGGGGGAGTATTATGTCCCTGTCCCTTGAGTCCATGCCTCTTTTGATACATGACAATATCCTGCCGGCTTTGGAAGCAGCAGCCTGACATTGCATGCTATTCTGTAGTCTGTGATCTACAAGTACACCCAGATCCTTCTCTACCAGTGACTCTGCCAGTTTAATCCCCCCTAAGACATACGATGCATGCAGGTTATTAGTACCCAGATGCATAACTTTATATTTATCCACATTGAACCTCATTTGCCAAGTGGATGCCCAGACTCTTAGTCTATCCAAGTCATCTTGTAACTTATGCACATCCTCTATAGACTGTACTGTGCTACAAAGCTTGGTGTCATCTGCAAAGATAGAAACAGAGCTGTTAATACCATCCTCTATATCATTGATAAATAAATTAAACAACAGCGGGCCCAGTACTGAACCTTGGGGTACACCACTAATAACCGGGGACCAATCAGAGTACAAATCATTGACCACCACTCTCTGGGTACGATCCATGAGCCAGTGTTCAATCCAGTTACAAACTAAAATTTCCAAACCCAAAGACCTTAACTTACCTGTCAGACGTCTGTGAGGGACAGTATCAAACGCTTTAGCAAAATCCAGAAACACTAGAAACACTGTTGCAAAACTACAAATTCCAGCATGCCCAAAGAGCTGTCTGGGCATGCTGGGAGTTGTAGTTTTGCAACATCTGGAGGGCTACAGTTTAGAGACCACTGTTCTGTGGTCTCAAACTGTAGCCCTCCAGACGTTGCTAAGCAACTCACCGGCTTCCGTAGGATCCAGGGAGCCGCATTGCCGTCCTCTGCTGCAGCCGATCTCCGACACCATTCGTCGCCTCCTCCGGTGCATATGGGTAAGTGGAAGTCGGCGATGGTCCCCTTCGGTTTCCCCGTTCTGCCCCGCCTATTGTGGGTGGGCAGAACAGGGAAACCGAAAGTTAACCCCCCTCCCCCTATCTGCTATTGGTCGTCGCGTCTAGACGACCCAGAGCAGGGATAGGAGGGGTGCCTTCCACCTCACTGCTATTCCTTCAGGGGGATCGTGGGTGTCTTGGACATCCGTGATCCCCCTTATTTTCCGGGTCACCATAGACCCGTATGACCAGGAATTGCACAAATCTCCAGTGTGAATTCACCAGCGATTTGCTGCGATCGCCAACATGGGGGGGGTCTGATGACCCCTCTGGGCATTTGCGTGGGGTGCCTGCTGATCGATATCAGCAGTCACCCCGGTCCGGTCCCTGCCCGGCGCGTGGGTGGACCGAAATTCCCACGGCCGTACATGTACGTCATGGGTCCTTAACTACCAGGGTCCCATGACGTACCGGTACGACATGGGTCCTGAACAGGTTAAGAATGTAAATGCTTGGGTCATACCAGAGTTCATATAATTACCTACGTTTAGCATGCACCACATTTCCTAATGGAAAGATAAGCTTTGGTTGAACAACCAGGCAGTATTTCTCTAAGATAGTCTTAATACAAAAGGTCTATTATGTATATTGTCATAACTTTTAATACCACAAAAAAAGCCAAAGAACTTTGCATAGAATCCATTAAAGTTTTCAACTTCAAAATTAAAGTGAGAGTTGGAGAACATATGACCAGAGTATAGATGACCCAAATATCGAGTTGGGTGAAGCTTGGTGATATTTCAAATAGTATATTGACCTGTTATAAGATAACAGCGCAATGTACTTTACAATCTAGTACAATGTGGTATTGCTGGAGGTTTTTTGAGTGACAGAGGCGGCATTTATACTAGTGCCACATCCACCTATTGCAATCTTCCACTCATTTCCAAAAGTGCATAAACTTATTTTTCCTCCCCCCCCCATCCGACCAATTGTTGCCAGCATTGGTGCCCTAAATTAAAATATGTCTGTATGGGTGGACAGCCTCCTCCAACTCGTTATCCCAACCATTCCAGGCTTTATCCAGGATACTAAACATCTCCTCCATGGTTTGGATGAATAGTGTGGCATGAGTCCATGTCCTGGATAACGGCCGATGTATCTTCTTTGTATTCGGTGATTCCACATAACAAAGCCCTAATTGCTCTTAAATGGTTTGTATGTAGTCTCCCTACACCGCTGATCTGCAGGAGTACATCCTACTAGTTATTGATTACCTTCTCACTTACAATTTTTTTTATGTTTGACGGCATGTACTACCTGCAGATCACCGGGGCGGCCATGTGGACCAAATTTTCCCCATCTTTAGCAAATATCTATATGAGTTGGTGGGAGATCCGATTTTTGTTTTCAGAAAATAATCCTTACAAGAAAAATATACTTTATTATGGTCGATATATAGATGACCTGCTTATCGTGTGGAATTCTGATGAACAAGAGATACAAAATCTTGCTACATACCTCAACAATAACCCTGACAATTTATCTTTTACATTAGCCTTTCATAAAAGCACAGTATCATTTTTAGATTTAAATCTAAGAGGTGACATCTACCACCAGGGTTATTTCTACTACCCACAGAAAAGAAACTGCATTTAACTCCATGCTACACGCCACTTCTTGTCACCCATTTCACGTGGTGAAAAATTTACCCAATGAATTAGGCTATTCGTGCTCGCCGAAACTGTTCCGAATTCACAGATTTCATGCATGAAATGGATGATTTAAGTGTTCGCCTGAAACATAGGGGTTATCCTGACTGGACCCTCAAATGAGCCTCAAAAATTGTATCTGGCGAAAACAGGAGGGATTTTATAAAAATTGATGCATCCAGACGTATATCTAAAACCCATCTTGTTTTCCACCCAATATAGTGCACAGTTTGGCGAGATCTGTAAAATTGTACATAAATTCATGCCACTTATACTTACAGATCTCTCTTTTTCAAAGTTTCTAAGGGTGGTTATTGATGTACAGCCAGATGTGCACCCACATTGGGACAATTACTGTCACCTAGTCTGTTTTCCAGCTCCACCAAACGTGACTCCTCCACATGATTAAGATACATGGGTACATTCAAATGTGGTCATCATATTTGTACTTGCTGCCCGGTTATCAGATCTGGTAACAATTTTAGATCGTATTCTACAGGTAAATCGTACAGTATCAAACAATATGTCAACTGTAATGCAACTCATGTTATATACCTCATCTCATGTACCGACTAAAGTACGTTGGGTGCACTACCACTCCATTAAAAGTCAGAATTAGAAAGCACCTATCCAATATTTCACATTTCAAGACCCGCAACACCTCAGCAGTGTTAGGATTCGGCAGGCTGGAGGTCGATCCTCTGTGTCAGAGAGGGATTGGCGTGGACCGTACTGGTGGACCGGTTCTAAGTTGCTACTGGTATTCACCATAGCCCGCCGCAAAGCGGGATGGTCTTGCTGCGGCGGTAGCAACCAGGTCGTATCCACCGGTAACGGCTCAACCTCTCTGACTGCTGAGACAGGCTCAGTAAAGAAGGACAAGGCAAGAGCAAGGTCGGACGTAGCAGAAGGTCAGGGCAGGCAGCAAGGGTCATAGTCAGGGGCAACAGCAGAAGGTCTGGAACACAGGCTTGGGACATACACAAAACGCTTTCACTGGCACAAGGCAACAAGATCAGGCAATGCTGGGAAGGGGAAGTGAGGTTATAAAGGCGTGGAGCAGGTGGGAGCTAATTACACTGATTGGGCCAGGCACCAATTAGTGGTGCACTGGCCCTTTAAATCTTAGAGAGCTGGCGTGCGCGCGCCCTAGAGAGCGGAGCCGCGCGCGCCAGGACGTGACAGCCGGGGACCGGGACAGGTGAGCAGATTGGGATGCGATCCGCGAGCGGGCGCATCCCGCTATGCAAATCGCATCCCCGACGGCAGTGTGAGTGCAGCGCTCCCGGTCAGCGGGTCTGACCGGGGCGGTGCAGAGAGGAGAATGCCGCGAGCGCTCCGGAGAGGAGCAGGGACCCGGAGCGCTCGGCGTAACAAGCAGTATCCATGCAGTGCCATGCTGGCAGCACAGCATCCTTGCAAGGGATCGAACTTTTCACCCTCCCACACAGAGGTGGGAACTTCAGACAGAAAGTACTTGCACGAAAAATATTTAGGAATATGACTCTAAACACATGGACCCCTAAGGGACTCAACAAGAGACAGGATACATTACTCTATTATCAATAGCTTATATCCATATCTCACTATGAGTCTTCATCTGAACAGCCACATTTTCAAAATTCCATTCACATACATATGCTCACAGATATTTATCCATGCTTTAATACTGTCACACAATGAGTACCTCAGTTTCTTGATATACATGTACTATGGATACAGTATCTTGTTCCAACTCATTCTTTTGCTATTATTTATTGCCTTTGTTTCAATACACTATTCTTTGTGTTATATTACAAGTATATATGGCATATGATATGCATGCATTTCTCCTATACTATGTGTACTACGGTACTTTTGAGAATATTAAGGTTTAAGTGATCTGGGACAGGTGTTTGTCATCTTCCCTAGGTCACTTCCCCTATTTAACCAGAGATTTTTAGCCTCAATGTTATATGACTAAGGGCGACAACGCCTGAAAAGAGTAATTCTATGTCCACTACCTGTGTCTCATGACTTTTATGTGAATAAACGGGACACTGCACTTTGAAATATCCATGCTGGCTTTTGCTTCTATTTCTATTGGACTCCTGGTGTTGCCGTACACCTGCCGTGCTGTGGATGGAACACACCTGTGGTGAGCTGGCTTATCTTCTCTACTATTTTTAGAAGATAGTACGGCCCTTGTAGACTGGTTGACTCATACAAGGTCTTCTCAGGAGGTGGAATGAAAGTCTGATGATATGACTTTGAGTCAACAGTGGATTCCTCATTGTGTACAGTTACATGGCACGGTGAAAATGTCCATCTAGGTGGTCTGTTTCGTCATCTGTCTTTGCTCCTCCCAACTGCTTAGCAGAAGGATACCACTATCCGCGAGAAGTTGTCACGGTCAGCCTTTGAAGCGTGTTGCTGAGATGATGGGGGGGAATGCAGTGGGTGAGCATAGCACTAGTGGGGCTGGTGGGGATACTGTAAGTAAGAAATTGTGGTTGATATCCTGAGGTGGGAGCAAGAAGCCCACAGAGAGTGGTGCGGATGATGAAGAGGAGTTTTATGATAAGGATGTCAGCAGGCCTGTTGGTCTGAGAAGCACAGGAGCAGATGATGGCAATGCTGCTGCATTTGCATGGTTGAGAAAAAAAATATTCTAGAGGAGGGGCACAGTCGGGTGGTGGTTTTAACTATCACTTTATGGTATCCTGCCATGTGGAAATTCTTTACTATCCTACCAGATGCAGGAGACCAGGCAGAGTGCTGTCTCTTCAGAGAATTAGTCCTCTAAGTAAAAACATGGAGAGGCATCACAAGGCCTGGCTACAAGTATCACTAATCCACCAATGCCTGATGTCCAGTGGCTACAGCTAACACTACTCAACAAATGCCAGCTTTCCACTGGATACAGCTACCGCTAGTCACTGCTGTACACAATCATGTAGCAGAGAGGGTGGGCCACACCATACAGTTGTTGGTGTGCAACACAGTACTTGTAGTGCAAAATTTTTAAAACCTAAAAAAAAATTAACCCCCTGCTGTATGCTGGATGCTACTTATCCCTCTAGTTCACCTTTAGCCAGGCTTGAAAATTTAGAAAAACCTAATTTTTTATGAACAAAAATGTGTATATATATATATTTTTTTATCTTATGCAGTACGCTGGCTACTACAACTCTTACCAGTCCGTCTTCTCCTGCTGTATGCTGGATACCAACAGTCCGCCTCATCCTGCTGTACGCTAACTATTACTGATCCCTCTAGTCTGCCATCACCCTTGCTGCTTCTACCTACAGCCAGGCCTTGAAAAAAAAATGTCAAAATTTGAAAAACCTCAATTTTCAAACCTTTGGCTGTATGCTGGATAAAACCAGTCTTACTGGTCCGCCATCACCCTTGCTGCTACACTGCTCAAAAAAATAAAGGGAACACTTTAACAACAAAATTTAACTCCATGGTCAATCACACTTCTGTGAAATCACACTGTCCACTCAGGAAGCAACACTGATTGACAATCGATTTCATATGCTGTTGTGCAAATGGAGCAGACAACGGGTGAAAACTATAAGTTATTACCAAGACACCCCCAATAAAGGAGTGGTTCTGCAGGTGGTGACCACAGACCACTTCTCAGTTTCAATGCTTCCTGGCTGATGTTTTGGTCACTTTTGAATGCTGGCGGTGCTTTAACTCTAGTGGTAGCATGAGACGTAGTCTACAAACCACTCAAGTGGCCAGTACATCAGGAGACATGGAGGAGGCGTAGGAGGGCAACAACCCAGCAGCAGGACCGCTACCTTCGCCTTTGTGCAAGGAGGAGCACTGCCAGAGCCCTGCAAAATAACCTCCAGCAGGCCACAAATGTGCATATGTCCACTCAAACAGTCAGAAACAGACTCCATGAGGTTGGTACGAGGGCCCGACGTCCATAGGTGGGGGTTGTGCTTACAGCCCAACACCATGCAGGACGTTTGGCATTTGCCAGAGAACACCAAGATTGGCAATTTCGACACTGAGCATGTGAC